>NC_088366.1:1334689-1349689 GCF_034508935.2 Berghia stephanieae | reverse complement strand
TAAATTCACCAACTATGGAAGGAAAAAAAATACAAACCAAAAAATTATAATTCCTAGCTAGGATATTTTGTTGTTTCTATGCCATAAATCAAAATCAAATGATATGAAATGATGAAAACAGACGCAATACAAAAAAAACCCTGCCTGATGACAACGTGTGAAATCAACGGACAGATCTTCAGCCAATTCAATGTCCAGTCATTGGAAGATAGGAACTATTTATTCTTGCCATTATTACTGTGACTACCAAGACAGGAGGAGGAGAAGGAGAAGGAACAGCCGGTAACGATGCCTCATTAAGACTACAATAATCATGGGATTCAATGTCTATCCACCCCCCCAATTCTTGTAGGACAGGACAGGGGAATTCACCATAATATATTAACGCATCAGAAGACTACATTTTGAAGTATCTTTTTTTCCCTCACAATCAACAAAAATAGAATACAGATTTTAGAGGTTAATTGTTTTATTATTATTATTATTATTATTATTATTATTATTATTATTATATTATTATTATTATTATTATTATTATTATTATCATTATTATTATTATGATTATTATTATTATTATTGTTGTTGTTATCATTATTACTATTGTTATTGTTGTTGTTATTATTATTATTTTATTATTATTATTATTATTATTATTATTATTATTATTATTATTATTATTATTATTATTATTATTATTATTTTTATTATTATTATTATTATTATTATTAATGTTATTGTTGTTGTTGTTATCATTATTATCATTATCATTATTATTACTATTATTATTATTATCATGACATGTAAACTATTGAAATAAACAGTGACAATAATAGAACAAAATGATGAATCAATTTCAAAGACAAAAACTCTTTGATAAAAACAACTTTGAATTCAAAATGGATGAATGGATGACATGAGTGATGAAATCACATCCATACTCGACGGAGTCCCACACACACACACACACACACACACACACACACACACACACACACACACACACACACACACACAAACACACCAGTAAAGTCATATACCCATCCATTAATTGGAGGAGGCCTTTTCCACTGTGAAAGGCTTGTGTTGTAATTATTATAAGAAAACACACAAATCAGGAAAGAACATTCATCAAAAATTAACATCATTGGTTAGCTGGTGGCAAAGTTCACACATTTTTCTAGACGCATTCACACACACACACACACACACACACACACACACACACAAAACCACATCACGCACCAGATATAACACCCAAAATAAAATGATTCTATCAATGAAATCGTTCTATTCCTCCGTGAATTATTATTTTTAAAATTTCTAAAACTGTTCGAAAGCACAAAGTATGGACAGGAACCCTGAGACACAGACATAGACAGAGGACACAGATAGAAACAAACTGAATACCTCCAGGAGGTCGGTCACTTCATTTGTCTTTAGGGGTTTTACTTTATGCTCATGTCAGGGCCAGGAAAAGGATGAGGGAAAGGTTCTCGATCTGAAGTAAAAGCACTAAAGAAAAAGTAAGACAAAAGGTACATATGGAGAACTGAAGATTCCATGACCGATTGACCAATGTGCCCATTTGGACATGAGCACAAGTCCAAGGAATCCACTATGAGGATACACTCAAACGGTGACAAACTAGAAATTCAAAACATACGGCATAACAGAGATGATTTACAAGGGAAAAAAATGTCGTTTCAAAACAACAACAAAATTTTAATGGAACAATCGATTCAACTGTCTCCCTCTCAGCTAAGAATCCCTGCCAGGATCAGGAAAAATAGTGAGCAATGCCATTCCAGAATGTGAAAAGGGAAAACAGATAAAGAGAGATTGTAGAAATAGCAATAGTGACCTCTGCACATCATTTTGGGTTGGTTATAACAACCGTATTGTTTTGAAAGACCAGGTCACATCAGTGAGAGCATATTGTGAGTGAATGGTTTGTTTTCCAGTGTTTTACAGTATCTGGGACACTTGTAGGTCATATCAACATTAGTCTAAGATGTTTGTTTTGTGTCAAATGTACTTTGTTTTTCCTGACTTTTGGTCAAATTAACTGCACAAAATGAAAGACGGGAGAATATTCCACCAGTTTGAGATCAGCTTTTCTCCATCTCCACTAAGAATAACAAATAGAAATGGTTCCAACACGAAAGAGAAGAGAAGGAGATCCTATGAGCAATCTATACTTTTGATCTAGTTTGGTAAATTCAGGTCCCATCAGATGGACTTCATAGACACGGGACATCCATCAAAGGAACAAATATTCAAATGTTTACAAAATCAAACCTATAAGACCAAACCAAACGTTTCTATTGAAGAAGGTGAGATGGCTTTTAATGAAAACGTATTTCATCTCCCGTAGTAATATCCATCAGACAATCTCCTAGCCAGATCAAAGACAGAGAACTTTGGAGAACACACATCAGGGCATAGGGAAGATACAGTCAACGAGTTCTGTTGTACTATAAAAAAGACACATTATAAAAATTTAGGCCAGAAAACACGTCCATCAAATATTGATTGATTGAATTAAAATGACTCTCATCTTGTCAAAAACTCTCAAACCTGGGACTTCCTTAAAGTCTAAGTTTGAGAGTTTTGGGCAAGATGGAGGTCATTTGAATTGATGGACGAGTTTTCTGGCAAAACTTTTAAAAATACGAGTACCTCAGAACAATAATGGAAGTTTCCAAGTCAAGTTCCCATCAGGCAATACAACAAACAAAAAAAAAAAACATCAGAACAATTTCAATAATGAAAGATTTAATTTCAGATATCTAAACACAATCTGTCCATTCCAAATTGTCATCAACTGTATTTAACTGTTATTATCCATCCATCCACACACACACATTCAAATAGGCTACCAGGTACCCTCAGAAATAACACACAAAACTTCACACAAACGTGTTTTATATATTACACACATGCTCACATGTGTGAACACACAAACACACACACACCCAGAGCCATTCAACCACCTCCAAAGTTCAATTAATTAAGACCAATGATATACTTTAACACTAGACTGTAATAGTTCTACAACTGTAATTGATATAACACACACACAAACACACAAGTTATGGTACAATTTGGTTATCACAACTACAAATTCCCATCTCCCATAACCAGACATCCATTCACTCCTTCGTGCATCCATTCTTTCATTCGTTCAACTTTCACGTTATACTCATTAAAAATTTAGACAAAAAGTTTTTTGTTATAAAAACCAACATTTTATTTATCATTTCTTTAGTTTGTTATTATGTTTTGTAATCTGTTTATTCATTTTGTACAAATAACCATCAATCCAAAAGACAAACATTGAGCTCATTGCAAACTGGAAGTCAAAGTTGAAGCACAAACTAAAGACGGGTGGTCGTAGATTTAACATGATAGATATCCACCGCTACCACATACTGGAGCGTGTATTCATCTCTCAGTCCCATCAAATCAGGCTGAACGGATGGTAAACAATAATTGTTTTTGTTAAAAAATAGAAATAAAACAGTAAATTTTTCCTCCAAAACAATCAAACTCGCTCGATTACATGAATAAAATAGGGGAGGAGGATTCAACTCAATCTAACCTTTTCATTGTCATCAATCATTATTATAGAATACGATGTTCTCATCTACATGAATTATGGATCCATGGTCAATAATAGTCACAATTATTATAGACTCACACATTTAATAATCATTAAAATTTGATGATGATAATATGATTATAATAATAATAATAGAAGTAATAATAAAATGATAATATTAATAATAAAATAATAACAATAATGATAATAATAATATTAATAATAATAATAATAATAATAATAATAATAATAATAATAATAATAATAATAATAATAATAATAATCGTTCGTTACTTTATGATAAAAATATTGTTTTGTTTTTTTTATTAACAAATTATTATTTTTTAAACTAATGAATCAATCTATATATAAACCTAAGAGGTGGAAATCCTTAAGGTCATAAAAATAAAACTGCTAACTTCATTCTAGAAACACTATGATGGGCGAAGACCCATCCACTCCATGAACGAACAAACACAAAAAGACAAAACACATTCATTCACACACACGCGCGCACACACAACTGCCTGAAATAAATAGATTATTAAAGACTGATATATAATATTAATATAGCTTTTAAATAATATACCCATATGTATATTCGAATATTCATCTACGAAATATCGTCATCATCATCATCATCATCATCTTCGCCATCGCCCATTTTATCATCATTATATGTTAAATATTCCAGCGAGTGTCCGAACCAACACCCCTTTAATCTGTACATGATATGCTACACACCAAGTTCAAATCAAAATAATAATAAGTAATAATAAAATATAACAAATCAATCCAATTGTAAAAACACAACCTAGATGTAAGAATGTAAAACAAACAGAGTCACAGGTAAGAGCCAGAGGTCCCTAGTGGCTAAAGACAACCACTATACTCTTTGAATAAAATATAAAAAGATTGATGAAGGGAAGTAAGTTTGTTATTCCAAGTTACTGAGGATTTGGAAAAAACCAAACGAGAGTTTTAAAAGGTCGTGTCTTCAATTTGAAAACAATCAAATAAAAAAAAATAATAAAAACTCCTTCGAGTCGATCACAATTTTGTAGTCAAATCAAAATTATCATTTTCAGATAAAACAGGAATGAAACATGGAATCTATTACAATCTCCAATCAAAGAAGAATTCGTTAAAAAAGGAAAAGACAAACGCAGCGAGAAAAGAGAGATTTGAGATTTAGCTGATGGAGAGACGACTGAGTCAAGAATGAGCAGTTTTATGATTCAGAATGATGGAGTCCTGTTAAATCCTCATCCTGTGGAAGATTTCAATGATTTTTTTGGACAACAAAAACACCAACAGATTAACGCACCAACACAAACACATTGATGCACAGTCAACGTGACAAGAACAAATTATACAACTACAAATCTCCTCATTTGGAAACTTGGTGGAAAACTGACAGAGTCAAAAAACTTTTAAAATAAAATAAAATCTTTTATAAATTAAAAATTTATCATTTTCTTTCCAAACCCCCCACAAAACACAACCAGACAAACGACTAAAACCGGAGTGATCCAACATTCTGTATTGGTGCTACATATAAATACTGACAGCACTGACTGTGGAAAAACAAAATAGGTTAGAAAGGGGGTTGGGGGTAGGGAAGGACAAAGGGGTAGGGGGTTTGAATCTCCTTGTCCATAGATTTCAAATCTAATCCTAAAGATGATTCAACCTGTCACAGCGCATTGAATTTCTATCCCATTATTGGAAAAATCACCCACAGTTTTTACAGCAAAGAGAATTCTTGTCAGCTTGAAACCCACCAGGGATAAACAAGGTCCAGCACCCATCAATAGTCTGTCTGGATTTGAACTTCACAACCCAAGATGGTTGGAGTGCATTCATTTCACAAGTAAAATTCTCTTGTCTCTAACTCACTGTGGGTCTGTGTCATAATAATAGTAATAATAATAATAATAATAATAATAATAATAATAATAATAATAATAATAATAATAATAATAATAATAAATAATAATAATAATAATAATAATAATAATAATAATAATAATAATAATAATAATAATAATAATAATAATAATAATAACAACAACAATAACAACAATCATAACAATAATACTACTTGACTGTACACACGCATCACATGTGATCAAGAATAATAACCATCCACAAAGGGGAAAGAAAACTTGTTAAAAAGATGAATGTGTAGCAAAAACCGTTTAATCTATCATCTCAACCATCTGATCGGATTCTGTAGCTTTATCATTCGCCTTGCTTACACAATCATTTTAAAAATCTGATCCACAAACATTTTAAAAACAGTCAGTCAGTTTCATTACCCAAAGGTTGGTCTTCAATGCTGAAGAGTAACAAAAAAAAAAAACAAAAAAAAACTTGAATTAAAATATTAGATTAAAATAAAAATTGATATATTTTAAAAAAACGTTGTGTGCATGCATCCATGCACATATCAAACAGGACGTGTATGCATGTGTGGGTATAAAACACTCACATCCCACATACAACTCTTATGCAATCCCAACACATACACACACACGCACGCACACACACACACACACATACACACAGCAGGGTGGTAGAGAAAACCATTTGAACTATAAGGACAGGTCAGACAAAGATTGAGCGATATTTTGTTTTCTCTCCAAATGACTTGGGTGGACGGGGATTACCAAAGATCTCAATCAAAACCAAAAATCAATTTAAACACAAAAGGACAGAAAAGCTCGGTCAGAAAAAGTGAGGAGTGGGCACTTGTATCCATCATGAGGAGATAATCATATGGGTATGGAGATGAAAACACGGAATACAAATATAACAGTGTCAGAGCCAAACCTGGGATAAAACTGACATGGCACACTCAGCCTGGCAGAGATATTAGCTGGATGGCTCAGTGACGAGTAGACTGCTCGCTGATCTCTCTCTCTCTGCCACACGGTTTGAATCCCAGGTTGGCTCTGACACCGCAATATTTTTATTCCCCGTTTTCACCTGGCATTTTTCCATACCGTATACTTCTCATCAGACAAGACAGTTCAAACCCTGCCAGAAAAATAGATCTATATGACGTTTTCTTCAAACTCTAAAAGAAACCCATTAAAAATCTACCTGTTCGAAATTGACTTCCATTTTTTTAAACGATTAATCTCTCTTTTCCCACATCTCAATATCAAAATATAAAAATAATCGGAGAGTAATGCTAGTCAAGAGCAAAGTGAATTCTTGTCAGCTTGAAAAATATCTCCCACAACTCAAGAAATTCAGACATTTATGAGAAATGTACTTGTCCATGAGAAAACATGTCACAGGAAAAGATGATGATTGTGATATCCAGCCATAAGTTGACACCATCCCATACCATGACAATGTGGCTTCTGCTTTCAGAGATGAAGCTGTACCAGTATGGATTGGATTCCATCCTCTAGCACTTCCGGGTTACATTTCAAAGAGATCAGAGGCATAATTTGACAATCTAGAATTGTGAGAGAAAAGATGGGAGTGGGAGATTGATTTTGTTTCCGTGACGCGAAGTAATTGGACAACACTGGTTTCTAGTGGTCAGTTGTCCAAAGTCATCAGATTAGCCCAGGACTACAGTTGAACTTCCTCTTCCAGAAAATTGAATCTCATTAAAATTATTTCATCAACGAGTTGAGAAACTCCAACATTCACAACAACAAAAAATTGTTTGAAAATAATTACTGTAAAAAAAAAAAAAAAAAAAAAAAGAGATAGAAAGAGATAACGGAATGGAAAAAGGAATACGATCATCATTATCATCATCATTGTGGTCGTCGTACCAATTCCCCTCAGATCCCGACATCCACCATCAGTTTTATCTTCCATGAAAACAGTATTAAACAACCATTCTCACATCACTGTCAATGAATCATGTTCTCCAACAACACACACGCGCGCACACACACACACAAACACACACACACACACACACACACATACACATACGCACACACTCTCAGGCGCTCTTCACAATTAAATATTATAAGTTTATATATGTATGTATATTTATTTCTTCATTAACTGAAAAAAAAAAATGGCTGTCCACAAGTGTTTTGTGTTCATTTTCTCCTAGAGATAGATCCACAACAATAACGCATCATCATCATCATCATCATCATCGTCGTCATGGTAATTGTTGTTGCTATCCCTTTCTCTAAAACAACTGGGACAATGGTGGTCGTCGTCATTCGTCTCACACCACTAAATGAAAAGCAGAGATGCATCACAATAGAAAATAGTAAATTTAGCCAACCTAGCTGGCAAAAATAAATCACAGAAGCTCATATTGACGTAGGTGCATTCGCTGAATGATATCTCGACAGTCGTCAAATACTCGACGGATGTTCTCAGTATCTACAGCACACGTGAAATGAGGATAGCAGTAATGTCTTCCGTCTCCACTTGCTGTGCTGATTCTCTGTTGTGACAAAGACAAATAAAACATGAATTTAATCACCATCTTACATCTTCCACTGACAAATAATATGCAATACGAATTGATCCCCACCCCCCCCCCCCCCAAAAAAAGAATAATAATGATTAAAAATATAACTATTAATAATAATAATAATAATAATAATAATAATAATAATAATAATAATAATAATAATAATAATAATAATAATAATAATAATAATAATAATAATAATAATAATAATAATAATAATATTTATAATTACGTCATAGATTCTAGAAAATCGACTAATCAATATTGTTGGGTAATCATTAATCCTTTTCCTTTCTTTTCAAAAATTAAATTCATACAGAAACCAGCTTTGTATTTGATTATTTTCATACAATCCACTCTATTCGTGAAGGTAAGCTCGTTTGACATCCATCTTTGCTCAAAGTAAATTTAGTTGCATTTGTCTCAATTGTCCAAGGGGTGTCCGAACTGGAACACACAGTGTCCAAATTGGGACAAGTGACAACGATGTCCCATCAATCAAGGCCAAACACACTAATAAAGTCTGATAATGGACAAGCATTGTGTCTAAAACTTTTGCTTAGCGGTGTTTGCAACACATGCAAGTTATTTTCACTTTCACAATTACTCTGGATGTGTGGTCATTAGATATCAATGAGCTGAGAGAACTATTTTGGGTGTCCGAATTGGAACACCCACCCTGGTTGTTTGTGACATCACAAAACAAAAGCAGCAATATTCAATGATGTCATCATGCTATTCAATTCTTTGCCAAGGAAAATAAACTGTTGTAGCTCATTCTCTCTCTCAGGTTTGAAATGTGAATAGGAAGAGAGAATACCAGCTGAAATGTGGATAGACAGAAATGAATAAGATAGATAAACTAAAATTTTTCTCCTTTTTAATTCCAAACAAATGCATTAAAGCAACACATTATTGGACTCGATGGAATAATTGACAAGTTTATGTGTAATTGAATTAAAAACCTGACACTTTATCAACAATCTATGGTCTAAAGACTGCTGAAAAAAAAACAAAAAAAACAAAAAAAAAAACAATTCTCACGACTTCAGTTAAAAACTTGCTGCATATCACCAGTAAGTAATCAAAATAAAATTGAAATGTTCACGTGTTTCCACTCACCAAGAACTCATCCCGAATAAAGTATTTTGCTCTTACAACTTCTTGGTCTTCTCCTGGCTCGGATGAGGCTGAAATGATAAAGATGAGAAAACATGAAATCAAATGATTAACATGTCAAAATTCAAAGATTCCACACCACCGCCTGCATACAATATCAAGTTAATCCCAAACTGCTAAAAGCTGTAGTAAGTAGAACTGTTTTAGGAAGGAACAAAACAAGTAGGATCAAAATCATTTTTTCAGATTTCCTTAAAAGCACAGCCATGAATGATATCATGATAAATTTTTCTCCCTTACCCAGATCGAGGCAAAAAGAGATAATCCCCATTCACAGACAGAGAAAAACAAAGATGGGGAGATAGTCCAGTTTGACTTCCCTGGATTATAGCAACGATTAGAGGAGGAGGAAGAAGGGGGGGGGGGGGGGGGGGGGGGGGGGGGTGGTCAGGAACCTCTATGGGAATGCTAACATCTTGGTTTAAAGTAACGGAGGGTGTTATTGCCTTAAGTTGGTGATGATGGAAACGTAGAAGGAGTTCAAAATAAGTAAGTCATTCATATGAACAAAAATGATCCCCCTGACCACCCAGCACTGATTGGGTAGCTCAATCTGTAGATCTATCCAAAGATTAGCAAGCAATTGATATTGACCATTTCATGATACAAAAACCTAAATTAACTCCCACTAAACAAGCCTATTGGCTGTGAAGGACTACAAAACTAAAAACAGTGTTACTCACCATCTGGTGGCACCTGGTATCTAACATAGTCCGGAAAATAGTCTTCTATCTTTGATTTCCCAGCTTTAACCTTTTCAGCTAGAAGATCTTGCTTGTTTAAGAACAAAATTACTGATATCGTTTTCAGCCACCTGAAAAATTAGATTTTGAAAATGGATTAGGAAAACACCAAGGAAAGATTTAAATGGTTCAAAGATATTTATTATAACGTCTGGAAATAGACATGGCTTGGAGCTCAAACATGTTACATTCAACAACAACAAATAAGAAAAATTAAAAAGGTTTTGAAAAATCAGCGTAATTAAGTAGTTCATAATCAAAATAAATATTTCACAATAAAGAGGTGGCAAGCAACACATGAAGACATTGAAAGCCAGTGTCATGACATCCCACAGATTATATGTCTGTATACATCCTATGTCAAAACATTTCCAGTTATACCAGTATTCAGTCAAAGTGATACTAGGCTGATACAAGTTGTGGACTATAAAAAGTAAAGTAATAAACAAAAATAAATATTACAGCTTTAACCCAACACGGAACGTTTCGGGCTCAAAACCCTTCTTCAGCCAACAACAAAAAACAATGAAAATATTAAATACATTACTAAAAAAAAAAACATCGACTGCAGTCGTTTTGCGCCTGAAACGCTCCATGTTTGGTATTTTGTTCTTTTTTGAAGCTGTTATATTCAATTTTGCCTATTCAGTGTGTTATTATGAATGAAGAAACTATCTGAATTCAAAGAAATTTAATTTCCCCTTGACAATATGCCTCACCTCAAATATCACATTGAACGTCATCTACAGGCAAACCATTTTCAAATGTTAAAAGATCCAAGTTTTATTTGTCATGGACTTAACCAAAATTGTTATGTGCCCATTGTTGTCATGGGGATACTTTCAAACTCATGAAAACTATTTTCTATGACAACAATCAGTGCTGATGGTGACAATTAGTGAAGAAGTAGATAAAACGTTGCCTCATTTTGACTACACTGACCCCCCCCCCCCCCCCCCCCCCCCCCCCCCAATTTTAGAGCCATTGAGATGATAAACTATCAGTGATGCTATCGCTAACTTGTGGAGAGTGGGACACACAATGCACCTATTTGTTCTACTACCACATCAAGTCTCTGATTGCAGGAAATGCAATTGTTAAAAATGAGGAAAATCCTCCTGCGACTCCATGCTTAAATTTTACTTTTTATCAACCTGGGTTGGCTATGTTCAATCCTTCACAATCTATTTTCAAAATTCTAGTTACATTACAAATCCATTGTTACAACTCTATTCTACTTTCATGTCCGATTTTTATAGCATTACTTGGAACTGCTGTATATTTTATGAATATTTTATTATATTTGATGTTTATTTTGCTTTTAATTAGCTACGTATTTTCATCAATTAGTTCATGACAGTGTATAAATCTGTGCTAATATAACGATGAATGATGTGTCACATTATGATAATTTCCATTCAGGATCAATAAAGTATATCTTATCTTAAAAATGCAAATCTCTGCAGATCCGAGGAAAACCATCAGCATTGAACAATGTTAAATCAAGCCCCAAATTGTGTTCAGTTATCAGATCTGCAAATATGTGTACATCAGGCTCAACGCTTGCCATATTGAATGTCTAAATTATCTCAACATAAAAGTGATTCATTCAAATCTGCTGCTGATGGTAAATCAATTCCTACCTATTGTTCCAAATACTTTTAAAAAGATCTAATGATTCCCGCAGACGATTTTGACTGGGATCTTCTCGTAAGACCATGTTGTAGCCGCTGCAGGCTGTGACAAAGATGATGGCTGTGACGTCATTGAAGCATTGAATCCACTTTCTTCTTTCGTCTCTCTGGCCTCCCACATCAAACATACTGCAAGGAAAAGACAACAGATTCAATGTATGTCAAATACAAAAATAACAGTAGGTATTTGGGACCCATTAAGATGACAGATGTGAAAACAAAATGCACATGGAACTTTTGATTTTTCTATAGACCACTGCACTTTGGCGTCATAATACATCATAGTCATATGAAATGAAAGAAGCAATTTGCGGCACTGGCAAAACTTCAGCACCACAACTATCTTGACTGAAAACAGAATTCAACTCTCTACTTACCAGCCATTTTCAAAACTTTCTCAGGAAACGTGACATCCATCCAATACCGAATTTTTATTACTCAAACAAGTATAATTTATTCACTACAAGTATAGTCTATGCATTATATTGTTCAGTAAAAAAAAGATCTGCAATGCAGTGTCAAGATTTTTTAGCTATACAAAAAAATAAAAAATTTTCTTTAAATTTGGGATGTGCTAGCTTTACTGCAAAGTCTTTATGCCCATTAAATATTGCTGATTGTATTAAACTCACCCGTATAAATCACACATCAAAGTGCAAGTAATTCATCCTTTTATCAGGTCACCAAATTTTGTTTAGCTACTATTTCTTGATTTTAATTAATCTCATTTGAAAGAACTCTTATTTCCCAAGTCTTTTCAGAGTGTCTGAAGGTATTATTATCTGTGATTGGTTGTTAATGTTGCTAGAGACAGCATCAGTTCCAGTAAGAGTATAGGCCACACAAAGACCTGACAGTCATCAACAAGTAACGAGTAGGACAGAGGGTCGTTTTAGTAATTTCAAGTATTGAATTCATCCAGATTTTATCACTTTTCCTTAACTTAAATAATGGAAAATTACTAAATCAAATTAAATCATAATTTAATGGTGGGGGAGGGGGAGGGAGGAGTAATACAGAAATGCTGGCGTCACCAGAATGGCTGGAACAGCTTCTTGAGTGACGAAGGAAAGGAAATCTTTGTTATGAAATCCCATAGAAATATACCCTAAGACAATGTACTCGACCAAGGAACAAAACAAAATCAAAACCTGTATTTGACAACTCTGCACCTTGTAAGACAGGACCCTAACACCTACAATATTGGGTCCAGTTTACTTTGTAGTGACCATCTCTCAGACCGCCATTATCCAATCCACAATGTTGTGTACCGATTTATCAGCATGAAAGTGGTAAGATTTATTGCCATACATTTGTAACAGTACCAGACTTGTGGTGGCAGTCTATAAAATTGTCTTCCCATTTTTCACGGAAAGCATACAAGTCAATATTCTTACATAAAGTACAAAATGATGGTGAGAAAGAGTAGAAAGATTGTAGCCATCTTGTTGGACATTTTACACGTCTGTATTTGGCAAAATAAATCATGGTCTCTGTCAAAAGAAAAAACATTATAAAAGCACCTTCCAGGCTTCATGTTTCACCATAACCGTCAGCAAGTTAGCAACGGTCAGTGTTGCTGCTGGCATGAAAAACATTTTGAGCACATTATTTCATCTAATCTATAAAATAAAAGCAGTAACGAATAATAATAAGGAAATTGTGATTCAAAAAGGAAAAGGAAAACAATACTCACTGAAAACTAACTTTATCAACAGTAAACTTGGTTTCAAATATCCCTGATGTCAAGACTCGACACCTCAATATATCCTGCTCTGTCGGCGTGTATTCGGGCTGTTTTATGATGTGGACTCTGTCTAAAAAACTGGTGAAAGAAAATGAGAGAAAAGAAATGATTAATTATTGGTATAAGTGTCAAGTATTTAACGTTTCAAATAAGACTTTGATATATTCCTTGCAAGTACAAAGGGGGTCCCATAAAGAGTATTCCCAGCTCCCTTTCTCAGAGCCCAAAGGACACTGTGATAGATTTAAGCTGGTGTTAGGACCAAAAGAGATCTGATAGAAAATACTATTAACTAAACTAGCATCCTACCCAGAGAATGGTCAACAATTCTTACTGTCTATCTAATGCCTTTTAAAAAATAAAATGTGGTTTGACCCTGGGTCCAAGGATATATGTATTGTTTAAGGGTTTTAAGGCATTTGCAACACACCTAGGTCGTATCAGCGCCAGTACAAAGGAAGGAAATGGGATAGTAAAAAGTTCTAGAATTACAATTAAAGCACAAAGGAAGACAAAGGGGGATTAGATCATTAGATCATCTCCCAAAACCCTAACTATAAATTTGACTGTTGCCCTGCCAGTAAGGATATCCAGCCACGGCCAGGACAAAACCAAGTAATCCCCTTCCAAGACCAAGAAAGCATGTTGGAAAACAGCTAAAGAGGGATAGAAGACACAGCAAGTTCCTCCCTGTCCACTATGGGAGACCAGGAACCCCAACCAGGATCCAAGGACAACGTGTTTCTCAAGGGCTATGTTTAAAAAACAAGAAAACAATCTGTTAGACGAAGACTAACCTTGAAACTATAAGCAGAAGTATGGGGAGGGGGGAGGGAGGTAGATATGCATTACTTTTTTAATTTGATCACCATGTTTCTCTTACAAGCTCTTGAGACAATTATTGTGACAATGTAAATAAATTTGTCTCCAAAACGAAATTGATACACCATGGGGATTTGGATGGAAAGGAGACAGAAACAATACAATTCTCAAAAACACACCGTCTCCGAGTTGACAAACCAATTCAGGAAGGCTAATTATGGAGCAGGCACTGGTGTAAGAGACAACAATCTGGAGAAAAAAGTATATCAAACAGGAACAGACAAATCAGAAGACAAAATACAAGACAAAATCATCCTGCCTGGACTGTATGTCAGGGCAAGATGACTTTGTGACAGGTTGGGGTATTCTCCTTGTATTTTGCTTTCTGATTTGTCTGTTACTCTCTCATTGCATAGACTGTTTGTTTTCTCAGATTTCTCTTGTTGAGTTGGACAGGCAGATGAGATAGACCGAGGTGATTTAGAAGGGGGGGGGGGGGGGGGGGGGGGAGGGAGGGGGGGGGGGGGGTGTAGGAAGGTCAGGTTGGAAGAGCTCCATTCCTCAGAGGGGGACATTGTGCTTTCAAAAAACAACTGGCCATGCAAGCTTCATCGACAGCAAAGACGGTATGAGTCGAAAAACTGGATTTAAACCTTGTACAACTTTATTTTATTGGAGTCAGAGAGAAGATATGACCCATTTTCTCTTTCAAATGATACACGGTTACACATGAAGGAGGGAAGGGG
>NC_088366.1:1324689-1329689 GCF_034508935.2 Berghia stephanieae | reverse complement strand
GTGTTGAAGTCCTCTCTTTTGAGATAAATTCCCATCCAATATTAGGGTGTTTCCAATGGCAACTTGTACCAAAACATACGGACTGGCAGGTTAGTTTGCTAAATGTATGGATAACGTTTCACTGATAACTATGAGAATTCGGCAAATCTGACAAATAACTCGGATCATAAAGGTGTATCTTATATAGCATTTGGACAAGGATGAATTGAATGAAGACTGGAGATCTCAGTCAGTCAGACAGTCAATACGATCAGACATCGACAGTCAGGCAGTCAGTCACTCAGTCAACCACTAAGTCAGGCAGACAGACAGATAGCCAAGCCAGTCAGTCAGACAGTCGGTCGGTTAATCAGTCAGTCACTCAGAAAGTCAGACAGTCAGTCAGTCAGTCAGACGATCAGGCAAGAAGCCCACCGTGTTTCGTGTCCTGGGCTTGATTCATCAACCTGAACCAGCTAGAAATAATCCTCACAACGATGATGATGAAGGTGATGATGATGATGATGATGACGACGACAACGTTGATGATGATGATGATGATGATGATGATGATGATGATGATGATGACGACGACAACGTTGATGATGATGGTGATGATGATGATATAACCTACACAATTCTGTCACCAACCTTTGGACACGGCCAGCCCTATATACGTGATTCCTGGTCCCTGGGTCGATTTTACACAGCCCATCAATAACTCCCCCGTGTCCAACTATTAATAGATAGATAGATAGATAGATAGATAGATAGATAGATAGATAGATAGATAGATAGATAGATAGATAGATAGATAGATAGATAGATAGATAGATAGATAGATAGATAGATAGAAAGATAGATAGATAGATAGATAGATAGATAGATAGATAGATAGAGAGAGAGAGAGAGGAGAGAAAGAGAGAAGGGGGGGGGGGGGGGTCGGAGATCGCGAGCTCAATTCGGGTCTAACGAGGATATGAATTTGACATGAGCAGACGTGAAATGTCAATTTTCTAGTCCCGTCGCCATTTCCAACAACAACAACAACAACAAACCAGAATATTTCAAAACGTCTTGACACCACAAGACTATGGATGTCACAGTGTCTTTGTCTGAACAACTCAGGAAAAACACGAGAGAAAAATGGATTGCTATACTCAGGATAGGACGATAGTCTGTAACAAAGTATGTACTTTTGGCATGATCTAAATGAGCTGCCAACACAGTTGGATGTAGAGACCCATCAAGACGTTCACGAGTGGGGATGGTGGTTGGTACTGCCAGTATCATAAAACAGTCAAGTCAGCCACGGTTCTACACTCAACTTGTCCAAAAGCAAACCAAATATTTTACAAGCATCGGATTTGAGTCTTTGCCAATGTGACGACGGCCATCCCAATTCTTCGACATTAAACTAGTAAACTGCCGCAATCTGGAAAATAAATTTGGCCAGAAAACTCGTCCTTCAAATATCGATCGATTTATATGACCTCTCATCTTGGCAAAAACTCTCAAACTTGGGAGTTCCTTGAAGACTTCGTGAAGTCCCAGGTTTTGAGAACGTTTGCCAATACGAGGGTCATTCAAATCGATCGTCATTTGAAGGACAAGCTTTCTGTTTTTAAATACGAGTTTATTTTTTCCAGAGTACGGCAAAGTTAACTGGTTTCCAGAGTACGGCAAAGTTAACTGGTTTCCAGAGTACGGCAAAGTTAACTGGTCAAAAGGAGAGAAAAAAATTCTATCTACAATGGGAGGAAACGGTATTGGGTAGGAACACGGTTGAACAACATTGTCCCGAGGTGAAAACGCGAGTTGGCAACTGGGGTCATTGTAGACAAACACAAGGTCGCCCCTGCTTTGGGGTCTACCCGCCGAGTCGTCTTGACTTTCCAAACAAACCAGTTGTGAAATGAAAACGATCCACGTCAAGCCATTAATAATTCATCCCGTCATCACAGCCAATTTGATGTTCGCCCTGCTTGTCCGGGTCACTTGTGGCAAATTGTACAATTGATTTAGTCCATCAGGAACAACCGGACACAACTCACCGGGTTGTAGATAGAATATTGATACGGTCAAAATAGGACTTTGATACAATACATACTCCATCATCAATCAATCGATAAATTAATCAACCTATCACACAAGCACACACACACACACACACACAAATGCATACACACGCACACACACACACACACACACACACACACACACACACACACACACACACATAAATACACTGCTAATCAAAGTAAAGAGCATGATGGAATACGAATTGTACAACAAAACGATTTACTGATAACACACATTGAATTAAACGACTCAAAATTAAAATCTATAAAAATAAATAAATGGATAAACAAACAAAAGTGAAATGTATGTATCCTGACAGGCCCATCAGATGGCCTCTCTTTCAATTGGATGACCAAACCCGTCAACCCTTTACTGTAGAATCAGTGATACATTTCGTATAGAAATAAACGAATGCTTGGATGGAAGAATGAATGAATGAATGAATGAATGAAAAATTGAATGAAAACAACTAAAAATAAATAAATGGATATACAAATTAATACAAACAAACAAAAGTGAAAAATAAAATCTAAGAATGATACAAAATGATGCCTAGACGGAAGGAAGACCACGGAGGTCTTTGCTTAAAGACGGTGTCAAAGAAACAAGACCAGACAAGTCGGGAAAGTTTACAATTCTATCAATGAATGGCCCCATTCAACCCCTCCCTCCCCCACCCCCTCCCTCCAAACAAAACTATCCAGTCAGCTCTAATACCAATGACCACACATCACACAGACACACACACACCACACACCACACACACACACACACACACACACACACACACACACTGACTGCCTGGCACTGTCCTACTACCACTGTACTGCTGGCACGCAGTGGAGGTCATTCCATTCTCCGTTGATTCTACTACCACAATAGGTACCCGTAGTCCTGGCTGGCCCATTGTCCAATCAGTTCTATGGCACTGACCACGGCAGACAACTATTGGAAAAGTAGAAAGCAGTGGGGGCTGCCTGAAACCTGCGGTCGGGAAAATACTAAAGTAAATGTGAAAATGGAAAGACTTCGGATGGGAAAGTACAAACCCTTCGTCAGCACAACAATAGACAAAAGAACTTTGAATATAAATAAAATAAAATGTAAAAACTGTACAGTGTAGAGTGCTGACAAAGGGTTTGTACCCGAAACGTCCATTGTCTGCACTATTCCCATCCGAAGCCTCTCCATTTCCACCTTTAGTAATTAGAAAGCTGTTGCACTGACTATGGTAGAAAGCCTGACTGGATGTCTGTATCAAGACAGACCCATCAGATGGCCTCTTTCAATTGGATGATCGGACCCGCCATTCCGTCACATCCCCCCCCCCCCCAACCCCCTTCCCCCAATAAAAAAATAAATATCTGAAACTGGGAATGAATGAAACAGTGACAGACACCGGTGTCAGCTCCTTAATTCGTCACATTCCAGAAGTGGAATCAGAACGTGATAAAATAGAAATCTGCCAATTAACTTCCCACAATCACCATGGACACGCTATTTGTAACATTACTTTTACGACACGGTAACAAAACAGCAGCCCTGTTCTTATTCCTATTGCTTCAAACCCCTGGATCAGACACTCTGTTTGAATAGAATAGTTGATTGTCTGGCTGAAAACTTCACTTGATGGCACAATTGCTTTTTTGAAAACATTCGAAACTTTAAGTTAAACACACAGTTTGTTTGTCTTTTTCACATCCCCTCCCACTCTTACCATTACCATCATTTTTTTTTTAAATGGGGAATCGGCAATGAAGAGTGAATGAAAGTCAAAATGATTCCGCCAAAAGCGGAAAGGTTGGCAGGTAGGGGTTTTGCCGTGAATCCCTGACCTCAGACAGACCAAGCGTGTAAATCTGACAGGACAACAGCAGACAAACCGGTCAGAAAGACAGAAGTCCTTACAAACACCAGAACAAGCGGTCCAATAGAATTGACTTTGTAATGGTTGTCCGTCTGTCCATGGTCCATTCTACAACGGTAGACGTAGTTATGAACCACTATCCTCAATGATTAAAATACAAATCATATGGCGTACCAGAACGGTGTGTACCTTAAGGGTATGTTCCAGGGCATATGCTTTTCCTCCACAGACGTCCCCTTCCTTTCTCCACAGATTTCTCCTTTCTGAAATCGTCATAATTCCCGAGGACAAACTTACAAATTGCATGAGGCCATTTTTGAAAAAAATGAATAACACCCCGGCAAAGAATGTGATCGGGAGTGGATGCATAAACAAGTGTGACTTAAACCCACAATTTACTATCAAACGGTGAAAAAAAAATAAATAAAGAGCATCTCATTGACTGACAACCGAGGCAAGCGGAGAATTTTTTTTTTTTTTTTTTTCTTAAGGGTTTTACGGCGCCTGCAACAAATTAAGGTCATATCAGCGCCAGTAAATAGGAAGAAAATGGGATAGTGAAAAATTCTAGAATTACAATTAAAGCATCAAAGAAAAGGTAAGACAAAGGAGAAATGGAAACAAATAGGGATCAGATGTAGATTCCAAGAGCATACCACCAATGTACTTAGTTTGAGATCACCTATAAGTCTCATCCGGACACAAGCACAAATCCAACAGAGAGGAATACACTCAAATGCTTACATTATACATTAAAAATAACAACTATAATAATACATAACAGAGAGATGATTTACAAGGAAAAAAAATATCATCTCCCAAAACAATAACTATGCATTTGACTGTTTCCCTCTCAGCCAGGGCTCCGACGAGGGCCCGGAAAAAAACAAGTAATCTCATTCCAAGACAAAGACAGAAAGCTTGTTGGAAAATAGATATAAGGGGATAGAAGACACAGTATGTACCTCCCTGCCCACAATGGGAGGTCAGGAACCCCACCCAGCAAGCGGAGAAGCTCCTGGTTACAACGCAATGAGAATTTCATCAAAGGCAAAGTCATTGCCCTCTAAGA
>NC_088366.1:1322445-1324589 GCF_034508935.2 Berghia stephanieae | reverse complement strand
AGAGAGAGGGAGAAGGGAGAGAGAGGAGAGGGGAGAGAAAGAGAGAGGATGATGAGGAGAGATAGGAGAGAGAGAGAGAGAAAAGAGGAGAGAGAGGGGGAAAAGAAAAGGAGAGGAGAGAGGAGAGGAGAGAGGGAGAAAGGAAAGAGGAGAGGAGGGATGAGGAGGGAGAGAGGGAGGAAAAGGGAGAGAGAGAGAGAGAGAGAGAGGGGAGAGAGAGGGAAAAAGAGGGGGAGAGAGGGGGAGGAGGAGAGGGAGAGGAGAAGGAGAGGAGGGGGAGGAAAAGAGAGAGAGAGGAGAGAGGGAGAAGGAGAGAAGGAGAGGGGAAGGGGGAGAGTAGAGAGAGGAGAGGGAGGAGAGGGAGGAGAGGAGAGGGAGAGGAGAAGGAGGAGAGAGGAAGGGAGAGAGGAGAGAGGAGGGAGGAGGAGAGGGGAGAAGAGAGAGAGGAGGATGAGAGAGGAGAGAGAGGAAGGAGAGGAGGAGAGAAGAGAGAGGAGGAAGAGGAGGAGAAGGAGAAGAGAGGGAGAGAGAGAAGAAGAGGAGAGATGGGAGGAGAGAGAAGAGAGAGGGGGAGAGAGAGAGAGGGGAGAGGAGGAGAGGGAGGAAGAGGAGGAGGAGAGAGGAGAGGAGAGAGAGGGGAGAGAAGAAGAGGAGAGGAGAGAGGGGAGAGAAGGGAGGAGAGAGGGGAGGGAAGAGAGAGAGGAGGAGAGGAGAAGAAGAGGAGAGGAAGAGAGAGGAGAGAGAGAGGGAAGGGAGGGGAGGAGGAGGAGAGAGAGAGAGAGGAGAGAGAGGAGGAGAGAAGAGAGGAAGAGAGAGAGAGGAGAAGAGAGGAGGAGAGGAGAGGAGAGAGAGAGAGAGAGAAGGGAGAGGAGAGGAGAGAGGAGGAGGAGAGGAGGAAGAGGGAGAGAGGAGAGAGAGAGAGAGGAGAAGAGGAGAGAGAGGAGGAGAGGAGAGAGAGGAGGAGGAGAGAAGGAGGAGGAGGAAGGAGGGAGAGAGGAAGAGAGAGAGGAGAGAGGAAGGAGAGAGGAAGGGAGGAGAGAGAGGAGGAGAGGAGAGGAGAGAAGGAGAGAGGAGAGAAGGAGGAGAAGAGGGAGGAGAGAGAGGAGGAGAGAGGAGAGGAGAGGAGGGGAAGGAGAGAGAGAGGAAGAGAGAGGAAGAGGAGAGGGAGAGAGAGGAGAGGAGAGGAGGAGAGGAGAGCGGGAGAGGGAGAGAAGAGAGAGAGAGAAGAGAGGAGAGGGAGAGAGAGAGGAGAGAGGAGGGAGAAGAGGAGGGAGAGAGAGAGAAGGAGGAGAAGAGGGAGAGAGGGAGGAGGGAGGAGAGAGAAGGAGAGAGAGGAGGAAGAGAGAGAGGGAGAGAGGAGGAGAGGAGGAGAGGGAGAGGAGAGAGAGAGGAAAGAGGAGGAGAGAGAGAGGGAGGGGAGAGAGAGAGAGGAGGGAAGGGAGAGGAGAAAGAGAGAGGAGGGAGGAAGGAGGAGGAGGAGAGAGGGAGGAGGAGAGAGGAGAGAGAGGGAGAAGAAGAGAGAGGAGGAGAGGAGGAGAGGGGAGAGAGAGGAGGAGAAGAGAGAGAAGAGAGAAGGCGGAGGGAGGAGGAGAGAGAGGAGAGGAGGGAGAGAGGAGAGGAGGGAGGGAGGAGAGAGAGAGAAGAGAGGGAGAAGGAGAGAGAGGAGAGGAGAGGAAGAGGAGAGAGGAGGAGAGAGAGAGGAGAGAGGGAGGAGAGAAGGAAGAGGGAGAGGAGGAGAGGAGAGAAGGAGGAGGGAGAGAGAGAGGAAGAGAGGGGAGAGTGAGGAGAGGAGAGGAGGAGAGAGGGGAGAGAGAGGAGGAGGAGAGAGAAGAGAGGAGGAGGAAAGAGGAGGAGAAGGGAGAGGAGGGAGGAGAGGGAGGAGAGAGAGAGGAAGGAGAGAGGAGGGGAGGAGAGAGAGGAGGAGGAGAGGAGGAGAAGGAGAGAGAAAAGAAGAGGAGAGGAGGGAGGAGAGAGGAGAGGAGGAGGGAGGAGAGAGAGAGAGAGAGGAGGAGAGGAGAGGAGAGAAAGGGAAAAGAGAGAGAGGAGAGGAAGGGAGGGAAAAGGAGAGGAGAGAAGAAGGAGGGAGAAGGAGAAGAGAGAAGAGGAGAGGAGAGGAGAGAGAGGAGGAGAGAGAGGAGAGAGAG
>NC_088366.1:1307445-1317445 GCF_034508935.2 Berghia stephanieae | reverse complement strand
GTCTGATATTGTTTGTGAGTGAGTGAGTGTGTGAGCGTGAGTGTTGTGTGTTCGTGCGCGCGAGCGACCGTGTGAGTAAAGGAGCATTCCATGTAAAAAAAAATAAAAAAAAAACAAAAACCATCAATGTGCATTCTCAACACGACACGTTATAATCGTATAACAATTCAACCCCCTAGTGCAGTCAGTTGTTAAGCGGGGGAGGGAGTCGGGCTTTATTCTCTTTCTTACTATTATTATTATTATTATTATTATTATTATTATTATTATTATTATTATTATTATTATTATTATTGTGTGTGTATGTGAGTGTGCGTGCGTCGGTGTGTAAAGGGTAGGAGGCAATGCCCTCTCTAGATCGCTATGGTAGGAGTGGAAACTGAAAGCGGGTTAATCTTTATTAGAAAAGTTTCCTTCAAGTGTTACTTGGCGTTGCTAATTTTAGCGAATGGATTTGCCTATAAATGAAGGAATAAATCAACAAAATAAATAGATGGCGTATCTAAATTTAAACAAATAGGCATTTCCACGGATCCCCCAAAGAGAAGTTTGTTTTTGTTTTTAAGGGTTTTACTAGACCTGTAAATGAGCTCTATAAAAATTGACTGAAACTCTTCGACAAACTGAAGATTCAATTATATTTTTTAAAAATAAGGGCATCATTGGAGAGGAGAGTGATATGATAAATACAATATATCAAAATAGTGGGTGTTATTACTTACTGGAAGTATGACTGCCATAATTTGATGGAGAGGGAATGCTAAATAAGAATGTCATTCACATAGGTAAAGATGACTTCATCAAAGTCATATTCCTGCCTCTGGAATTATTTTGACATAGTCAAAAAAAACAATCACCATTATCACCTTTAACTTCTAGCCATGACTCCATGACCTATTGAATTTATTCCTCACATCTTTATCGATGCTCGACAAGTCTGAATTGCGATCCACGAACAGCTCAGCCATTGTGAGAACATTAGAATAATGTAGCAATGAGCAAACTTGATTTTCAATCAGTTAATGACAGAAAAAAAACTTAAATAAATATGACTTCAGGCCAATACACTGAATTATTGAGTAGAAGTGAATTATCAAGAAGAAACTTCGGCAGGCGTAGGTAGCGGAAAAATTCAAAGAATCGAAATGAAGGTAAATCGCCACAAAACAGCAAGCTCGCTTGGGCTTGAGCAAAACAACGGCAGAAAACGTCCTGATTTGCACGGGAATTAATTAGGCTACTTACAATTGTTCCTTATGATCAGGTACCCAATCAGTGAAGAAACGGTCAACCAGTTTGTTTACAACGTGAGGCAATCGAAATGTGCTTGTAGCAATCTATCCTAACTTTCGATTTGAAGGTGTCTACATAACATTCGCAATTTACTTTATCATACTTTTGAGACTCGCCAGGTAAATGTGGTCAATTTTGGCTTAGATGAAACAGTGAAATTTATCGCTCGGTGGCTCAGTTAAAATTGGCTACAGTTGGGATCACAACGGGTTTGGAAAGTGAAAAAATAATTTAACGAAGGATGTGTGAAAATACCCAGGGATGTGTTCAGACACGCCTTTTATAAAAAGCGTCGCTTAGTCTTGGCAATATATACATCGTTAAAATAATCGGTCCCCATGAGCTATGCGTAGCGCTGTGGAACACTCCTAATTACTTTACGGTCATTAGACTACGATTTGTGAATTCTTTCTTTTTTTATTTCTTTCTTTATTTCTTTTCTTTTTTTAAATATTTGAATTTGACAAATTGACTGATTTCAGTTAATTGACTGAGAATTTACAGGTCTAGTTTTACGCTTGCAACACATTTAGGTTATATCAGCGCCAGTAAAAAGGAAGAAAATGGGATAGTAAAAAGTTATAGAATTACAATTAAAGCACCCAAGAAAAAGTAAGACATAGGGGAACTAGGAACAAATAGGGATCAGATGTAGATTCCAAGAGCATATCACCAATGTACTTAGTTTGAGATCACCTATAAGTCTCATCTGGACACAAGCACAAAATCCAACAAAGAGGAATACACTCAAATGCTTACATTACACATTGAAAATAACAATTATAATAATAAGTAACAGAGAGATGATTTACAAGGAAAAAAACATCATCTCCCAAAACAATAACTATGCATTTCACTGTTTCCCTCCGAGCTAGGACTCCGGCCAGGGCCAGGATAAAACCAAGTAATCTCATTCCAAGACAAAGACAGAAAGCATGTTGGAAAACAGTTATAAGGGGGTAGAAGACACAGTATGTACCCCCTGTCCCCCAAAGATAAGGCATTCCACAATGCTGTACGGCCATTTCACAATGCTATACGCATTCCCTCCAGCAGGCCATAGGGATTTCATACCATACACATCAATTCAGACGTTAATTCTCACAAGAGTTGATATTGTAAACTACACACAATCGACATCCAAATGTGTTGATTGGTGCCAAGAACACCATCTCAGGCTAAATGTAAAAAGATAAAGAAAAAAAACAACAAAAAAAACAAACATAAAAACCCAAAAGAAATGATCATTGCCTTTCGAGCAGCTGGAGATGGTCAAGTCCCCACTATTATAGGAAATTGAGAACATTTCAAGTAAGGAAGAAAACTATGTTAAGAGTTTATGACTCATTGATTAAAAGTGTAATTGCGTTTGGCTGCACCATATGGTTTGGAGGATGCCGACTTAAAGATAAATCAAAAATTTCAAAATCTATCAAAGAGGCATCAAAAATAATAAACCATCCTCTTGATGGAGTAGAAAGAATTCATGGAAAAGCAATAGAAAGGAAAGCATTCTCAATTACCAACAATAAAAAACATATTTTATACCATGAATTTAGTCTTTTACCATCTGGGAGAAGGTTTTGTCAGATTAAATGTAGAACTAACAAGTATAAATCAACGTTCGTTCCATCAGCAATAAAAATTTTGAATATTTCATATGGTACAGAAAAACCAAGGATTGATTCGTTGACTGATTAACTGATTAATTTATTTAATGTAAGATTAACTGACCAATTGATAATGATGATAATTTTTGGTGTCGAATTGCCACAATCGTAACAAATTGAAAACGAAATGAATATGTTTATGTTGTGTATATCGCACGTGTGAAAGAAAGAAAGAAAGAAAGAGAGAGAGAGAGAGAGAGAGAGAGAAAGAGAGAGAGAGAGAGAGAGAGAGAGAGAGAGAGAGAGAGAGAGAGAAAATAAGTAGGAGTGAAATATCTGTTCAATCTTAGTTATCGTTTAACATTATAACAAGTGTAACTATATGACAAATTGTCATATTTATGGACAATAAAGATCTTATTATTATTATTATTATTATTATTCTTACTATTATTATTATTATTATTATTATTATTATTATTATTATTATTATAACAGATGAGATTGTTGAAAGAGTAGAAGAATACAATTGGGTCTTCCTCGGCGAGACGTTGGAAAACTGCCCACCTGTGTCATCAAAAAACTACAAACGAGAGGATATTCTATGAAGAAAACCCAATCGGGTGGATCCGGACAATGCTATTGTTTACCAGCCTGGGCTGGGAATCACAAAAGATCTGGAAAGTCGAAGATCGACAGAGTTTTGAAACTGCCAGACTTTTAATATTCGTTGTCAAATTTTATCTCATTTCTTTCCATTGATATTTCTTGTAATTATAATATGACCGAATTGTGTTGTGATATAGAATTATAATGACCATACAAGGATGAATAAAAATATATATTATCTTAATTTATCTTATTTTACAAGTCGCTTTCAAAACATTCTTTTCGTTTCTCTGACACACGGCACCACAGACTAATCTGTACACGGCACCACAGACATGGTACTCATTCATACCTGAATCCTTGCCAATACAATACAATGAGGTCGACAGTTTGCCATCAAAGTCTTTTGGAGAATAGTTATTTATTGAGTGTAGAGTGTGAATTTGACGTGTGTGTGTGTGTGTGTGTGTATGTGTGTGTGTGTGTGTGTGTGTGTGTGTAGGGAATAAGATGTATGCCAAACGTGTTTATGCATTCGAGTTTGTGGAAGGATGTGTGTGATAGAGAAAAGCGTGTGTATGGGGAGAAATAGAGAGAGAGAGAGAGAGAGAGAGAGAGAGAGAGAGAGAGAGAGAGAGAGAGAGAGAGAGAGAGAGAGAGAGAGAGAGAGAGAGAGATCTAACCAGAGGACCACGACGACAGAACGAACACAACACACACTCTCAAACAAACACACAGACGCACACACACGATCACGATAATCGGTCCTATCACAGTGACCTTTAAGTCAGGCGACAACGGACTCCAGGCTACTACCAGGGTCAAGGCCGCTCCGTGATCAGGAATTTTACTTCCTCGGGTTGTAACAATTGAGTGTGCCAAATCCACACTGAGACAATGCTATGCTATGCTATGCGCCATTGGCACAGTCTACGAAAATAGATGTCGTCGCTGACCATTCGTCAATCACGAGTGGCGATCTCACACAGACGAGCATTTATGAATGATATGCGGTTAGGTTAAATACTCAACTATCAACTAACAACGAACACCAAAAAAAAAATGTGTAACATTGAACAGTCATGGTCTGGTGGAGGGATTCTAGTGAGAACTAATCACCAAACTAGCGGTCTGGAAACAACAACTATAAAAGAAGATTCTATAGATAGAATGAAGTTGACGTCACTTGGGTCTTTGTTATTGTTTTTTGTCATCCATGTTTATGAGTAATTCTCGCTAAATGTATTAACCAGACTATAAACGTTTTAGGTTAGAATTACTCAAAAACGTGGATGGTAAAAACAATAACAAAGACTCGAGTGACGTCAAATTCATTCTATCTACCCAAACCGTCACTATTATTGTCATGATTCTTGTAAAACCGCTTGGAGAACGTTTCATGGATATTGTGCTCTATCAATCCTCAAGTTGTAGTCATCAATAAAGGCCTCTCTCTCTCTCTCTCTCTCTCTCTCTCTCTCTCTCTCTCTCTCTCTCTCTCTCTCTCTGTATGTGTGTGTGTGTGTGTGTGTGTGTGTCCCCGCCCTTCCCCCCTCTCTTCTACCCCCGGGGCTATCCCTTCTTATTGCATCTCCCCATACTTGCTCAGTCGATGACATTATTATCATTATCCTCGTCATCGTCATCATCAAAGTTATGAGAGGATATTAATGAAATTAATTAAATAAGGAACGACACGCCGCATTTCAATATCCCGCCATTGATTTTATCATTAAAGCCGTTCCCCGCGTTAATTTCTACATAACGTGCTTTCTCCAAGACCGCGGGACGTGGGACAGACGAAGCTTCTCGAACAACCCCGCCATCACACATACACTATACACCCTTCAGTTTCTCCATGGCGTATAAGAGTTGGTTTTTTTTTTTTTTCAAATTCACATTCATACAGAGCATATCCATCGTTTCCTAATGCTCAATGCGTTTTAATTTGAAAATGTGTTGTATTGAACCAATTCCTGCTGCCTCGTCTGCCATGTAGACACGTTTTACATAATTTGATTCAACTCCCCACTTGATTTAGAACCAAATATTTCATGCATACAGCCCAAGTCATCTGTGAGGCTACTTATGTCAAACTAGCATCTCGAGAGCATCCAAAATAGCTAATTTCGCGGGTTGTAGATATTCTTAAATGCCTGGGTCGAGTGAGGTAATATCTATACCCAAGAAGAAATGAAGAACAAAGCCCCAAGCTAACCTCAAACTGAGACGATAAATGACATCGTCACCATCAACAGAAGAAACAGCAACAAAAACAAACAACAACAACAACAACAATGAAATTGGCTGTCAAAACGTAAGAACATGAATGAGAGTTGACGGGTGTTTTGATACTGGACGTAGCGAGTTGACAAGATTGGTATAACGTTATTTACTCGAGACTTGTTATTGCATGTACCCATCGACATAGTCAGAAATGATAAGCTCCACACACGTGTTGTTGTTGTTGTTGTTGTTGACTCAATGTCCGAGTGTGAGTGTGAGTGTGTGTGTGTATGTGAGAGAGAGAGAGAGAGAGAGAGAGAGAGTGAGAGAGAGAGAGAGGGAGGGATAATGGGGGAAATGGAGGGAGAGAGGGTGGGGGGAAAGAGGGACGGAGTGATCAGGAAAAGGAGAGAGAGCTAGAGTGAAAGAAAATATATGTGTATGTTTGGGTGTAAGTGATTTATCATGATCCCCCCCCTCTCTCTCTCTCTCTCTCTCTCTCTCTCTCTCTCTCTCTCTCTCTCTCTCTCTCTCTCTCTCTCTCTCTCTCTCTGTGTGTGTGTATGTGTGTGTGTGTGTGTTGCCCCACCAACCCCAGTCGTAGCCTAGACAAGTCGTGTTATCGTGCAGGGATCAATTATGTCAAGCCAGTTGCTATTTTTAGCACGGCGTCCTATCTTTAGTAACGGGATTGAATAGGCCTAAAGCCTAACGTCTAATACCTAGGCCTCCCTTCCTTGTGTATTACCCAGTCCATTGTCATTGTCCCAGTCCCGTTTACAACACACACACACACACACACACACACACACACATACACACACACACTGCCGGCCAAGAAATGAAAGGGAAAGAGAACATGTCTTACAATTAGAACATACAAGCATACATACACACACAGACACACACGTACACACAGACACACACACACACACACACACATACCAGAATAATCAAGGCGAAGACTAAGTTGGTCGACTCGCAATCTGCTGATTTTTTTTTCTACTTCCTACCACACGTTTGGAAATGACAGATCATAACTGAAAGGGGGGGGGGGGGGGGGGGGGGGGGGGGAGGAGGGAGGGGAAGGAAGAAAAAGAGTGAGGAAGAAGAAAAAGAGTAGGATAAGAAGAAAGAAGAAGAGAACGAAGACGAGGTGAAAGAGGAAAAGGAGGATAACGGGACGAGGATGATCAGATTATATAGATAGTATGCGCTCAGAAGCTCACAACATTGCCATCCGGAAGTAAAGCGGCCAACACACAAAACTATGAGTAACCTTAAACGTTTATAGGGTCTGGTTAATACAGTTTTGTGAGAATTACTCATAAAAGCGGATGGCAAAAAGCAATAACAAAGACCTGAGTGACGTCAACTTCATTCTATCTATAGCATACTTTAAATAAACGGCTTTTTGTTTGTTGCTTTAGGTCTCTTCCAACACAATTGAGGTTATAACAATGACTCAATGGGCATGATCTATATTGACTTTCCATGTGCTCGAGGTCATTGGTCACATTGCTAAATGTGCTCAACGTGACCCACATAGTGAAAAGTGTTCAGTTTTTGAAATATCTAACATCACAATTGGCCATTTTGTTCAGCTTAACACATGAGTATGTTTACAACTTTCATAAACAAAGCAGCGTGTTTACATTCGTTAAGAAATATCCAATCGTTGGACAGCAACAAATCATGTGATTGATGACTCCGTTGGACGAAAACATGAATTTAGATGGCTCCCGTTGACATTCTTTCACTCATCTAAAGATTTAGTTCGAGCTAAGTTAACTTTCCTCCACTTGTCATACCCTCAAGGAACGTCAAAATGTCTAGATAGACCCCAGATACTGTAACGATGTCAAAACTAGAAGGCCTAGATTGAAAACAACACCAAGGACAAACTCGAGTATCCAGGTATCAGGCACCTCCTCCATCAGCAAGCATAAACAGTAAGCAATTACATTCAAATGAACAAGGAAAATCTACTCTTTTCCACGAAATTGTGGGCTCTTTAATGGCAGATTAGATAATTCTATCACAGAATTCGATACCTAAAACAGCTATAGATAGTTCGAAGTTGACGTCACTCAGGTCTTTGTTATCGTTATTTGCAATCCGCGTTTATCAGTAATTCTCACTAAACTATATTAACCTGACTATAAACGTTCAAGGTTACACATAGTTTTGTTGATCTGTTATACTTCCGGATGGCAATGGTGTGAGCTTCTTAGCCAAGCGCATCATATCTATAGATAGAATGCGCTTGGCCAAGGAGTTCACAACATTGCCATCCGGAAGTATAACAGACCAACACACAAACTCTGTGTAACCATGAACTTTAATAGTCTGGTTAATACAGTTTAGTGAGAACAACTCACAAACGCGGATGGCAAAAACAATAACAAAGGCCTGAGTGACGTCATATTCGAACTATCTATAAAAGCGCGCGCGCGAGCGTGTGTGAGTGTGTGTGTGTGTGTGTGTGTGTGTAATTACAATATTCGTCTTAGACCAAGATTTCATAAGAACAAATAAAGTTGACGTAACTCGTTCTTTGGGTGATTAGTGTTCATCTGGTTATAAACTTGAAATGTAACACACAATGTTGTGTATTGGATTGGCAGAGTCACGTGGCCAGCAGAATATTTTACCTAAACGCATATCATCAATATCGTTACAAACTCTAATGACACCTAAAATGACGTAACGAGAACGAAACGTTTCGGGTTTCCCTATCAATCCATATAAAAACGTTTACCCAAAGAATACTACTTAAAAACAAAAACGGGCTGAAAAGAAAAACGAAATAACTGGAATTTAACTCTTTTTCTTCCATTCAAAGGTCACGGCATATTTTGATTACCTTTCGATCAAATGTTTTGTCTTCGGCCATTGGTCAATAGACATAACATCTCTGAACAAATCATTCTAACAATTATAATAATATAGGGATAACAACATGCTTTTAGTAATCGTTATAGCTTTAAAAACAAGCAATAATAATAATAATAATAATAATAATAATAATAATAATAATAATAATAATAATAATAATAATAATAATAATAATAGTAGTAGTAGTAGTTGTAGTCATAATAATAATAATAGTAATAACAATAACAATAATAATAACAATAATAATAATAATAATAATAATAATAATAATAATAATAATAATAATAATAATAATAATAATAATAATAATAATAATAATAATAATAACAACAATGCTGCTGCTGCTGCTACTGCTACTACTACTACGACTACTACTACTACAATTCCAGCTGACGACGTGGGGCGGGGCGGGGAGGGGAGGCGACGTTCATGAGTTACGTTAAACGGTGAGTCAGACAAGACAAAAACTAACACATGCTACACATGACACAACAGCCAGTGTTTTTGTTCAATTTATATCCCACATGATATCGCCAGGATCTTGTTATATTATAATGACAATATCAACAACAAACAAAACATTGAAGAACAACTAATCCTTTTCCAAGAAAGAAAACAAAAAAGGGAGGAGGGGGGGGGGGGAGAGAAAAGGATCGGCTGGTGTATGAGAAATAGAGAGAGAGGGGGGGGGGGGGGCAGATAGTGACACACACACATACAGAGAGGGGGGGGGGGGGGGGGGGGGGGGCAGAGAGAGACACACACACATACAGAGAGGGGGGGGGGGGGGGGGGCAGAGAGAGAGAGAGAAACTACAAACACATACAGGGAGGGGGCAGAGAGAGAGAGAGAAACATATAGACACAAACACATACAGGGAGGGGGCAGATAGAGAGACACACACACACACAAAAGGGAAAGAGAGAGAGGGGGCAGATAGATAGATAGAAAATAGAGAGAGAGAGAGAGAAGACACACAAAGAGGGAATCATATCATTTCACTCCTTACACAATAGACAAAGTTTAGACAAAAATAAATCTTCACAGATAAAAGAAACAAAACAACAAACCAACACCAGCAGCCACACAAATTCTCCCCACCAATCTACTACAACAACAAAGTAACAGCAACAACAACAACAACAACAACAACACACACACACACACACACACACACACACACACACACACACACACACACACACACACACACAAACGCAGGGTTTGGGACGGAGAATACTTACTACTGTGCACAGTCGATGAGTTGGTATTCATTGGATCTTTCAAAACTTGTTTGTACTCCTTTGTCCTTCCATAAGATTTCCGTGTATTCATAGAATTCCTGGCAAGACACAAACAACAAA
>NC_088366.1:1243184-1307347 GCF_034508935.2 Berghia stephanieae | reverse complement strand
CCTTTTGGATTCCAGTGTAGGGCTTTTACATAACGATGGCTACGCTCAAACCCGCTCGGACAAACACTAACAACAGAATGGATGAAGTTGAGGTCACACTGCTCTTTGTTATTGTTTTAAAACCACCAACTAGGTGATCAATAGCGATCAGTAGACATTCTCAATCCGACTATAAACGTTTATAAGTCACATATCGTAGCCATCGTTATGTTATAGCCTCACACTATAAAATCCAAAAGGACTGGCAGTTTGACGTCATTATTTGTTTTTCGCCTAGTGAGTTGTCGTTAGTAGAGCTCATGGAAACAAGTTATTTCATTGGTTGAACTATTGAATACAACTCACGATTTGTTTTCTTTTGTGGCAAAAGACTGGCATTTTGACTGGGGAGCTGCAAGGTCTGGGCCGGACGTCCCGCTTGCTGAAAGGAAATTGATGTGCATTTCGAACCCAACACCTCTCATTTCCAGGTGCATTGATTGCCGCGTAATCCTGTCTGACAGAGATTATTGCATATGGCCTCTCATGCATTATTGTGTCCATAACAGCACCTTCCCGTGGTGTTCCCCGTTTTCTACTGAGTTTTGTTATGGGCGCGACCGAGTCCCGGCGGTATAACCGGGCTATGGAGTAGGTGGGACCCCTTCCTCTTAAGGTGCAGGAGACAGAACCCACCGATGAGTGGTACAACGCTCTGCTCCTCACCCACCCACCTCACACTCATTCTGTAGTGTGGTGTCCTCTGTATGTCCTTACTTTCTTAATCTACCCCTATAGCTCATACTTGTTTCCTAGTGCTGTAACTTTAACACTTCTATACTCCCTCTTTGGTCGACCTGTGGCCCATGTCTTCTGTATGACTATCTGTGATTGATTGTAATCATGTATCCTTCTTAAAAAATTGAGATTTTTGGGGGAAAGGGCTGGTATCCCTTTGTTTTAGGCCCACAGAATCTCTCATCGACACAAATGACCCAGGACGTGACGATCCTCTGTTTATGAAATATGGCCCTTTAAGCAGAAAGAATAACTGAAATAGATAACTGCAAGCCAGGAAACAGTAGGTGGCGGGGAATGGGCGACCGTCAATCATGAAAGAGACTGTGGGAAAGACGAAATGAAGGCTACTTGACTAGACCCTATAAAAATTAATTATATGAGGAACATGCATCTGCAGCTCAACTCCTGATGTTATGCAGCTGACAGGGAATACAGGTTAGGGTGGGAAGACAGACCAGAGACTCCCCAGCATGCCATGGCATACTATCTATACCAACGTGTAATGCCAATGCCGTTCGCTTGTTTGTTGACGAATGACTGTCCGGACAACCTAAAACATTCTGGGTTAAAGGAACAAGGGGCGTGATTGGCATTCCCTCATCAATGTGTCAAAATATTGAGATAAAATACTCACTAATTGCGGGGCTGATTGATATGGCTACTTGACATGGAACCCACGGTAGATATGATTACACTACATGATTATATACCAATCTATCCAACCTGCCGTGACAGGTACGACAGCGATACAAGTGGGCGATACCGCGAAACTCCACTGATGCAAAGTGACAGCCGTGGAGTTCTGGACCGTGGTTTAACGCGGCCCTCGTCAACCAAAAGCCTGACAATGACCAAAAAAATGACGTCATAAAAGTGCTCAAGGAAACACAGACTGAGGTTGAGCTATTGATTACAACTCACAATAAAGTTTTTCCCCTGATCTTCCGTCTTCTTCAATGACGATTATTTTTGTTTGTTAGTATCTCGATTGACGAAGTGTAGATAGTTCGAAGTAGACGTCACTCAGGTCTTTGTTATTGTTTTTTGACATCCGCGTTAATGAGTAATAGGATTCAATAGTTTGATGGCACGTCACGTCCGCCCAACAACGAGCAGTTTGGTTCTTAACAAAGAAAATCGGTACTTTTTATTCTTCATGCTGGCCAGAACGTTTTCACATGTCATGTGATCAGAATGAAAACAAGTCAAAACATGATCAGATTTATAATGTTTTTCTCCAGTGGATACACTGTTATGCTCGTCGGAGAAGTATTTCACAAGGGCGCCCGTCATTGTTCCGATAGTTTAGAACCAGCTAACAAAGTTACTATGCGTCATTACGAGGAGAGTGACGTCACGACTGTTGAAGCCTAAACTGTATTATCCAGACCATAAACGTTCAAGGTTACAAGTAGTTTTGTGTGTTGGTCCGTTAGACTTCTGGATGGCAATGTTGTGAGCTTTCTCATCATATATATATAATATATATATATATATATATATATATATATATATATATATATATATATATATATATTATATATATATATATATATATATTGAATCGTGTTTGATACAAATATGGTACGAAAAGTGCTCGACATGTAGCAATGGAGCGAATTATTATTTTATTATTTACCACAATATTTGAGACAGCGTACATCGATGTTTCAGGCCTAATCAGCCATCGTCAGGACTGTGTGTTACCTGAGTTTTCTCATGTAAAAACTCATGTAACACACAGTCCTGACGATGGCTGATTAGGCCTGAAACATTAATGTAGACTGTCTCAAACATTGTGGTAAATATTAAAAAATTATATATATATATATATAAAATATATATATATATATATATATATATATATATATTATATATATATATATATATATTATATATATATATCCCTTCGCTGCAGTTAATTAATGAGACATGCTTGTTTCCAAGATTCAAACAGTGCTCACGATACTTTAAGGCCATATTCCAGCTGCAGGGACATGAGAAATGAGAAAACGACAATTCAAAGGATTAATTAACATCTATCGATCATGAGCTTACATCGATTGATCGCACTAGACAATCCATGCAGCCTCCACCCCTACCCATCCCATTCTATTTGTAGTTACGACACAATTACTACCGAGACTGACTTTCTTTCTCTCTCTCTCTCTCTCTCTCTCTCTCTCTCTCTCTCTCTCTCTCTCTCTCTCTCTCTCTCTCTCTCTCTCTCTCTCTCTCTCTCTCTCTCCTTTAATCAACAATCAATTTTTCTGAATGAATGAAACATCATTCCGATGGTGCAACGACAGATTCCCACTGCCATCATTAGTGAGTCAAACCACCAGGACAGACAGATGTACTGTAGCCTCCACCGTGTCTCTGCATTGCTTTGGGTTCGACCAGTAGCTCTCGTCAAAAGCAAACCCGCTATAGTATAATGAGCAGTTTATCGGTGGATGGATAGATGAATGAATGAATGAATGAATGAATGAATGAATAGATAAATGGATGGCTGGCTGGATGAATGAATGAATGAATGAATGAATGAATGAATAGGACAAACAAAGAAGTTAATGGATCGAGTAGAAATGATAATACAAAAGCATTCAAAGGCAATTCACCGAGAATCCGGAGTCATACACATCAAAGTGTCAGAGACACCTCGAGGCAAGCATTGACTAATTCAAACATTCCAGTCCCCCAACCCTGCCATACTTTTTAAAAATATTTTCTATTTAAAAAACACTTATTTAGAATTTTGGCCAGAAATCTTCTCCTCCAAATAACCATTGGTTAAAATTGACCGTCATCTTGACAAAAACGATCCAAACTGGGACTTCTGAAGTCCCAGGTTTTAAAGTATTAACGACAAGCTGAATTATTTTAATCGATCAATATTTGGAGGAGGAGTTTTCTGTCCAAAAGTCTAAATAATATGCATTTTTAAGAGTGCGGCAGAAAGCCTCCACAAGGAAATGTTTGACAACTACAGCGTCTATCAACCCTACGGAATGCATGCATGGTCCCGATTTCAATGGAGAAATATCCAGATTTGAATTCATAATGCAAAACGTGTCCGTTCGTTTGTTTTTAAGGGTTTTACGGCGCTTGCAACACACTATAAGTGTATTTAGTTTGAGATCACCTAAATGTCTCACCCAGACACAAGCACAGGTCCCCGCTAAGATAAATACACTCAAGTGTTTACAAATCATACATAATATGTAAAACAGAAATAAAACAGTGCATAAGAGAGAGATGATTTAGAAGACATTAAAATATCATCTCCCAAAACTCTTGTTTCCTCCCAGCCAGGACCAAGACAAAACCAATTAATCTCATTCCAAGACCAAAACAGAAAGCATGTTGGAAAACAGACATAGGGGGATAGAAGACACAGTAAATGCTTCCCTGTCCACTACAGGAGGTCAGGAACCCCACCGAGGTAAAATAGGCAGAAAGATGGAACCGCCGTGTTGACAATAAAATTAAATGAATGACTGAAACAACAACACGACTACTAACTCGGGCCACGAAGAAGAAGGAGGAGGAGGAGGAGGAGGAGGAGGAGGAGGAGGAGGAGGAGAAGAAGAAGAAGAAGAAGAAGAAGAAGAAGAAGAAGAAGAAGAAGAAGAAGAAGAAGAAGAAGAAGAAGAAGAAGAAGAAGAAGAAGAAGAAGAAGAAGAAGCAAAAAAACACCGACCAAGAAGATGGAATATTTTTGATTCCGGTTAGAATACTCCCTATTCTTGCCATAACCCCCCCCCCCCCCCCCCCCCCCCCCCCCCCCCCCCCCCCAAGAATTGTTGTTAAATTTGTTTACCACCATTCCAAATGTTGAAGTCAATCCCCCGTTAATTCGTCACGTCTCATTGACCATCATTCACGGTGTTATTACAACTCCTGATCAACCTCACGTCGGTTTGACTGTGAGAATATAACATACAAACGCTTCAAGTCTTAGAACAGTCACTACACGTTTAACGACACACCAAACGCTTCACGTTTTAGAACAGTTACTACATGTTTGACGACACACCAAATGCTTCAAGTCTTAGAACAGTCACTACAGGTTTAACGACACGCCAAACGCTTCACGTTTTAGAACAGTTACTACATGTTTGACGACACACCAAATGCTTCAAGTCTTAGAACAGTTTTTACACGTTTAACGACACGCCAAACGCTTCCCGTTTTAGAACAGTTACTACACATTTGACGACACACCAAATGCTTCAAGTCTTAGAACAGTCTCTAAACGTTTGTCGACACACCAAATGCTGCAAGTCTTAGATCAGCTTTCACACGTTTTACAACATTTGCCAAAATTGGGCGTCATTTCAGTGTCTTCATCTTAACTACGCTATTCTCTCATTCGTCTAGAGTTTCATACATCGTGTTTTGTTGAAGGGGAAACCCGGAACGTTCACAGTATCTGTCTTCGTTTAATAAATTGAAGCATACATTTCATCACTTATTGTTTGTTTTTGTTTTGTTTTTTGTTGTTTTCTTTTTTTTTTTATTCAACGTCAAAGAAAAGGAAGACAGCACACAACACAACACCCAAGGAGGAAAGTCGAAAAGATGAAGAGCGTCACCGTCGTCAATTGATCGCCTGATCCAGACCATCAAAATGCCACAAGACATGGGGACGATCACCACAAGTTTAAAGTGAGTACCCGGTGCCCCCTGTCAACTGGGGCTGCCTTTGCCGCCACCGATCTGGATCATGTGAGTATTATCGAATGGGAAAGAGAAAATAACACGGAATTCTATCATCAGAAGTATCAGGTTCTAAAATGTACAACAGGAACACCCTACGTTCAACACACACAATGCAAACACTGCACTAGAAGTGAGCAAGGCGAACTATCTTCACCCTGCATTCAACACACACAATTAAACACTGCACCAGAAGTGAGCAAGGCGAACTGTCTAGGAGTAACAATAACTAACAGACTAAATTGGAAAGATCGTGTTACAAACATATCCAAAAAAAATCACTCTACTCTAGGCTTCCTCAGAAGAAACCTATACGACTGAAGGAGGGAAATGAAATGAAAGTGCTACAAAGCCTATGCCAGACCTACACTAGAGCATAGTAGCGTGTTTGGGACCCTCACCATGAGGCAGAAAGCCAAGAAATCAAACGAATACAAAATAGAATAGTGAAATTTATAAACTGATTTAGATCTTATTAAACTGTTACAACAGAGAAGAAAGCGTGACAACGTTACAATATATTGCAAAGGCCCAAACGACTAAGTGAAATTACCCCTCGGTGATATTTAACAAAATTAACAAAATAAGAGGAAGTCATCCAAGCTTATGGTTCAAGAGTGGATGTCCACTTGTACTGGTTCAGACCATCGACATTGAGACAGTAAAACAGTATCAGATCTTCAAGGAAAGAAAAATACTGTGGTTAGTGGAATCTTCAAAATTGAAGGTGTTGACTTAAAAGGAAGAAGAAGATTCATGGGGTCTTGTAAAATCCAAGAGTGTATGCAAAGATTCGTGACAATACACAGCGCGGGTTGAGTTGAATCTTTTGTGAGCGCTTGGCCCAATGTCTGACACGGAAGTGCGTGGAATCGTAATACACAAGACAAAAATAATTACGTGCCGAGACAAGAAACGCCGGGACTACTTCTGTATGAGAGTGTTCGAAGTCAAATCGAGATCAGAGCCGAATGGACGGTGTGTGTGTGTGTGTGTCAAGCAGCATATGGCAGGCAATCACAAGTCTCACACTGTTGGCCGCAACAGTTCCAATCTAATCACAGAGATAATCAAATGGTTTACATCACACATTGAAACACAGAGAAAGAGAGAGAGAGAGAGAGAGAGAGAGAGAGAGAGAGAGAGAGAGAGAGAGAGAGAGAGAGAGAGAGAGAGAGAGAGAGAGAGAGAGAGAGAGAGAGAGAGAGAGAGAAACGAATAAGAAAAAAACAAACATACATGAAGTTTCCCACACGTATCTCAACACAAGCCTTCTAATATGGGTTGATGGACAATCATGGTGGAAAATTCTGGTCCTGACGTTGTGTCCTTGTGTGCATTGTTGGTTTTTAATAGGTTTGACGGCGCCTGCGACACATTTAGGTCATTACAGCGCCAGTACATAGGAAGGAAAATGGGATAGCAAAAAAAAAAAAAATAATTCTAGAACTACAATTAAAAGCATACGAGAAAAGTAAGACATAGGAAAATAGAAGACACAGTACGTGACCTCCCTGCCCTCCATGGAAGGTCAGGAACCCCACCCATGTTTTGTCCCTGGATTAGGCACTCAACTCGGATGTGAATGAGTGCATGACTAAAAGAAATGACAGAAATGGTAAGAGTGCTAGTTAAACAGACGATCGGTACTGTATGAAATGGAAAGATGAAACACTGTGAGGAGCTTCTTGAGAATGATAAATCCGTCGAAATACGCTACATAAATTTTCATATCTATTTATTCATCTGAACATTCTACAACCATCTCACTATAGGATAAACAAAGAGAGAGAGAGAGAGAGAGAGAGAGAGAGAGAGAGAGAGAGAGAGAGAGAGAGAGAGAGAGAGAGAAGAAGGGGGTGGGCGTGGGGGTTAAAGGGGAGACATTAGACTAATCAAGCCGAAGACCCAAAAATCTATCAACCTGGCCAATTGCAGTCATCCTTTGGAATAGACACCAAGTAACAATGTCCACAATGGCGATGAATAAGGGGAGAATACTATTTATTTTTGACACGTTGGGATAGTCGGGTCAACCCAGGGTCTACTGATCGAATGTCGACAAGTCCAACCCAACAACGCCCATAATATATATCTAGGGTAAAATAAAACTGGCTGAATGTTGTTTGTTGACATCCCCGTTACCATGACCAACATTTCTGTTCTCACAAGTATGAAGCCTCGTCTGGCTTTTGTTGTTTTTTTTAAATTATTATTGTTTGTTCGTTTTTATTTGAAATTAACGATTTCTCCAATAAATCACGCTGACTTATCAGAAAGAAAGAAAAAATAGACGAAAAGAAAAACCAACAATCTGAAGTGTTTATTCTGTCATCACCATGGTTACGTATTGCTTACATTGGAGTCGTAATCGGTGGAAGGATGAAAGGGGGGGGGGGGGTTCCAATCAATACCAATTAACCCCCCATCTAATTGACCAGTCGTTGTGAATCAACGGGTTGAATGGAGCAGGTAAAGAAAAGGAAAAGGAAAATCGTCTGACACGAGGGATAAAAACACAGTTGACTCTGACAATGACGAGGACAATGTCTCGTACTCGTCCATCGATTGGATCTCAGGTCGATACAGTACATCTATCAATCCATTTCACACTCATTTGATGTAATGTCATGGTGCTGGCTGATGGTGGTATTCATGGTGGTGATGGTGATATTGGAGGTTGTGGCAGGAGATGATGATAATGATGATGAGAATGGTGAAGATGGTGGTGGTGATGATGGTATTGGTGAGTTTGATGGAGATGATGATGATAGTAAAAGTGATAATGGTTGTTCATATCAAGTTGTAATAATGATGGTGACGATGCATTTTTGTAGCAGAGATGCTTGCAACACTTTTAGGTCATATCAGAACCGGTAAAAAAAAAATGGGTTGGGGGGGGGGGGGGGGGGGGGGGGTAGGGGGCAGCAGATCTGAAGTCAAAAGCAGCAGCAGAGTCAAGTCAGAGAAAGGGGACTGGTTCATATAGGTAACAGTCAAATCATGGACCAGGTGTGAATGGGCCATTACATTCTCATGTGGAGAAGACCAAATCTGATCTCAAACAATAATAAATACTTTAGCCATCTAACTACAGGGTTAAACATTGGACGAGGAGGAAGACTGTAACAACATTTGAACACACACGTATTTATCAACTTGGAATGTGAAATACTGCTGTATACAATGTCATTGCCCCACAATGTGGCGTATATGATACAGTCCACTCCGCTTAATCACACAACCTCTGGAGTTCGGCTTAGTGTGTCGATTAAGCAAAGTGTGCAATTAAGCGGAGAAGCTAATAATAGCATCTAAGCCCCAGTTTTCAAGAGCAATTCATGTAGGACATTCCCTTCTGGGTTTTCTATGGGCGTAGGACCGACATATTCAAGACAAAACCTCATTAGAATGTTTGATTCTCACCTTTTATTTATTTATTTTTTTGTTGTTTTGGTAATTTGTTTTTTGATAACAAAATGTGACATTGTATTTTATAAGAACGATAAACGTAAAGTGTTGATTCTTTCGATTCTGTACAAATTGTTTATAAACCCGTATCTCCATTCCCGCCAACGCAGAAATTCTTATATTTAACAGCATTGTTTTTCGACCATGTCAAGTTTTTTTCAGTGTTTGTCACATTCCAATGAATCAACCTCCCCTTCATTATCTAGGCGTTGTCTTTTGTGAGACTGAACAGATCTCAGTAGCTACTGAGATGTCAGTTCACCACTGATGGGTATATTGTTGTCCATTATAAAGAATTGATCAAATACTTTGGCTGAAAAGTTGCGTGGAATGGGAACAGCACTGATGATTTCATATGGCTGTTGGTTGTCACTGCAACCAAGGTGTAGCGATTGAGCAGAGCTGGCGTGAGATTAAGCGGAACGATTATATTTAAAAAATCGGTGCTTCAGCACTGTTAGCGTAGAAGCGGAGTGTGCCAGTATGTGGAGTGAACTGTATAAACTCTATAATCTAATGAATGCTCAACTAATTACTTACGCCTGTTTGTAGGTAACCATGAATGGTGACCCAACATAAAATGCAAGTGTGACAGAGCAAATAAGGCACACCAATTTGGAAACTTGTACTGCATGAAATGGAAATCTGATCCATCTGACCGAATGAAGGCATCTGAATCCGAATGTCACTTGAAGTGACTGAATTATGAGTACAATAATTGTGTTGGAGGCGGAGACAGGAGTTGAATGTGGCAGCCACTGTTAGTGTTAAGGAGAAGGTATTTTCATATCTCCACTTGAAGGTGTCTAAATCTGCTGTGTTCACATTTGATGCTGGAAGAGCATTCCGGTCTTTGATGGCGCGGAGTGCAAGTGTATCATTGCAGATTGGTGATGTAGTGTTAGTGTTCTTGAGTGTGCTTTTCATTTAAATGGTGACTTTAGTTGAATGGCTATTTATTTTGGGGAGATGGTTGTCATTTTGTCTAAAATACTAAACACAAGAGAGTTAAATGTCGTCTTAGGGAGTCCATCAAAGCTGTGTTATCATGTCTCTGTTACGTTGCTATGAGAGCTAATGTAGCCATTGCATACGAATATTGCAGTGTGGTGCTGGACTGCTTATAAATTATCTTCGTGAAATTCACAAACTACAACTGCCATCCTTTAAAGAAATGGGTTCATGAAATACATAGAAGTATGATTTACCTGTATGTTGATGTTGTTTTTGAGGGTTTTACGGCGCTTGCAACACATTAAGGTCATATCAGCGCCAGTAAAAAGGGAAAAAATGGGATAGTAAAAAGTTCTAGAATTACAATTAAAGCACCCAAGAACAAGGCAGACAAAGGGGAATTGGTTCAAAAGAGAACAGATGTAGATTCCAAGAGCACACTATCAGTGTACTTAAATTGAGATCACCTAAAAGTCTCATCCAGACACAAGCACAGGTCCCAACTAAGAGGAATACACTCAAATGTTAACAAATCATATATAATACATAAATAAAATATAATAGAGTGCATAACAGAGAGATGATTTACAAGGAGTAAAATATCATCTTCCAAAACTAACTATACATTTGACTGTTTCCCTCCCAGCCAAGGTATCCGGCCGGGGTAAGGACAAAACAAAGTAATCTCATTCCAAGACAAAGACAGAAAGCATGTTGGAAAACAGACATAGGGGGATAGAAGACATAGTATGTACCTCCCTGCCCGCTATAGGAGGTCAGGATCCCCACCCAGACCTGTATGTTGAAATAAGGCCAGTGTTTAACAGTAAAGAAACAGTGACATCACCAGTGACACGGCTGTTACAACAAGACAGGTCAGGTTAATCTTCCAGATGACCTCATTCCCCAAATACCAACAAATTAAACCATAAAACCATAGTAAAAAATAAAATAATAATACTAACACTAATGATTAATCTACACTACTTTAAAAAACAACAACAAAATAAACAGAAATACAACAAAACAAATACACCTATAAAACTAAATTTGACCAGGAAACTCATTGTTCAAATATCACTTGATTAAAACTACAGACCTGGAACTTTAGGTAGTTTTCACGAAGTCTCAGGTTTGAGAGTTTTTGACAAGATGACGGTCATTTTAATTGATGGACACTTGAGAACGAGTGTTCTATTTCTAGCCAAAAAATGTTTATGTGATTTTTCAAAGTAGACAACAAGGACTAAATGCCACCAACAACCTCTACACTACATGTAAGCCATGTAAGCCAATGTACCAGATACCAACTCACATCAAATTCAAATGAGAAAAAAAAAGGTCCAGAACAATTTTATGTTCATCCATGGGTGGATAAATAAAAACATAACTTGAGCATTTATATATGGCAATATCCACTAAACCCACTCACAAAGATGTAAAAGGGCTCCATAGCCAACAGCTACACTTAACATGTAAGACGAGACATGATGCCTATTATAAGGTGCTGTGATTTTTCATTGACTTTAGAGATAACAATAACAATAAAAACTAGGCACTCATTCAACACAGACGTCATGTGTGAGAACGAGAGAAAAGAGCAGGAGGTGAAGCCTGAACCTACCGGTCTGAATGTGAGATGGCATAGCACAAGACCACCAAGCTTGTCAAAAGATCTCAAACCCAAGACCTCATTAATGGAAGTCTTGGGTTTAACTGCAGGGTCATCTTAAATCTTAATCTAAAGACATTTAAGTTCAAAGTTTGTTATTGGCCAAAACAGAAAAATTGGGTTTCCCCAACTAACCATGACGCGATGAAAGACACTAAGAATTGACTTTCAAAAGCAGATGAGCAGGTTCAGTGACATACAAACAAACAGTCGAGCAGGTTCAGTGACAAACAAACAAACAAACAAACACCATCACATATTTTTAACCAAAGACAACATTGAAGAAATCTATAAAATGGTTGAAGTTATAAGAAAAAAAAAGAAGCTGGAAAAGTTCAATAAATTGGGGTTAAAAAAAAAAAAGTAGCAGGACGAAGAGTCCCCCCCCCCCCCCTTCCCCCTCCCCCTAGGTCATGACACAACAACAGACTCATCACTCACCCAATTCATCACAATATTGTATATTTATATATTAAGTAACCCGGAAAAAATGCATTCTGTTGGTGTAAATAATAACAAAAACATCTGCTCACAACACTCGTATTTTATCCATGAGATAGTGGCGACAGGTGACTATGAATATAACATTATCCATACACATGAAACATGGTAGTACCAAATCCACTGTTAGAGCACTCCCCAAAGCCAAAGGTTGATACAGAGAGAGAGAGAGAGAGAGAGAGAGAGAGAGAGAGAGAGAGAGAGAGAGAGAGAGAGAGAGAGAGAGAGAGAGAGAGAGAGAGAGAGAGAATAATTCAATACGAGGAAGTGTGCGTGACCCCTCACCTCCAACTAATAGGACAACAGAATGAACCAGATGCGGAAAACCAAATCACAAGTGGACAATATGAAAATTGTTTGAAATGTCATTACTTCACTTTACTGAGAATAAATACCATTCCCTAAACTGAGAAATAAACTAAAATTTCAGATTTCTTATCATTTTAGACGTATTACTATATACTCTCCTTGTAGCGTCTGCCTCATCTCTACACCCTACCCACCAGAATAAGGCAGCGAATGACTAAATACAATCCACAATTTAATGAATAAAAAATCCAACCCAACATGCTGAAGAAAAAAATTTGGAGCCACTCGCAGTTCCACCAAAATGTTGCTATAGAAGGCGCTCATCTTAATTCTTTACTCAAGTAGCTCGGACATTTGTTTTTTGGTCAGCATCAAAGGAAATCAGAAAAATGATTATTGAGTACAGTCATGGCTGAGGTCTAAAATGTGTGGGATTAGACAAGCCTGCATAAATAATACAGTCAAAGTCAAAGCCAGTAATTGGAACAGTGCTGAACTGGAACTATCATTTTCATTTTGTGACACAATTTTTCTGTAAAATTTCTAGTCCTTATTAAATAAATAGTAGCCAGTAAATTGGAAGGTTTCAGAGCTTTGTCAAACTTTTCTCAAGTAACCCTAAACAAAATGACTTTTCAAAGAGCAATAATAATTAATGGCGTTGGGGGTTTCCAGTCATAAACGCCATTTAGTCACTAAGAGTCAATTCCATTGCATCTAATTTGCTAGAATTCATAAATTAATTGTCTTGAGGAGCAATGAACTATTAAAGAGACCACAGACAATGAAGCAAATTGTGGCTTGCTTTGGATGAAAATGGAGGTTTGTTGTATCTATTGGAAAACAAGTTTCAGATATCTATAAAGTTTAAAGACAAAGTTCTGTATAAATTTGTGGTCATCAGATGATCTCTCATACTTTTCATTTCTGACATTAATGCAACAACAAGCATGTCACTTATATTGGTGATTATAATGAAAAAATGGAAGGTAAAATTTCTGACAAGCAACAAAAAAAAAAAGCTCTGCATCAACTATTCTTCCTTTAAACTGACTGAAAGCCACCTCTGGAGTAGTCATCATAGATATAACAAAACTTATTCACATTCATTCATCCTACTTCATTTTATCAGCTCGTCAAAGCCATGCTCTCATCTTGCATTTGGTGACTATGTATTCCAGAATTACCTGACAGTTCAGGTTTGATTGTGGAATCTGGAACCTCATTAATATCATTTACCCTGTTACTGACAAAGTTGGAAGAGGCTTTAATCTGTCCTTTGATAGATCCACAACAATGGCATGCAGTACCTTAAATAGAAACAGACCTTCCCTTCTTTCTGCAAATGTGTTGACCAACACAGATATTTCAGCAAGTATGTTTATATCATTTTTGTTATAATCATTACAATCACTAACTACATTACTACAAATGCTACGACAGTTACCACATGTAATATAGTCTTGATACATTTCTCCAAATATAAACGTCATATGAAGGAGTCATTCAACAGAGAGGATTTCTGCATAACATCACTGCACCAATGAAGTGGAGTGGAGTGACTGTTTATAACCATAACTATAAATTCATATACAAAATGCTTTGTTGTTGAGAGGTTCCTAATGTAGTGACCATGAACCTCAAATACAATTAGTGATTCAATCCTTTCCAATGACACACTATGACATAACCCAAAACTGACTTGCCTCTGCTAAAGGCTATAAACAAAATAGAGATATTTACTTGCAAACCAAATCAATCAACACAATCAAAAATCTTTAAACAACATCAATGTGGAAAAAAGTGGAAGCTGTTGTTAGTTGCTTAGGGGGGTGTTACAGTACTTGAGACATTTTCAGGCCAGAGCTGGCAAAAAGGAAGATGATAGAGGAAAAGTTGTAGATCTGAAATTAGAATCACCGAAGAAAACGTACAACAAAGGGTACTGGTACAAACAAGGAACAGAAGACTCCACGACCAACCCATCAACATGCCAATTTTGTCATCACCTAAAAAGTCCCATCCAGACTCAAAATAAAAATGTATGGATCCACTACCTGATAAAAATAGGGAGCAAGGAAGATGCAGTTTCATCATGTCAATAATGGGAGAAACAAACAAAAATTTCGATCCAACCGGAATTGAATTTAAATTTTTTTTTTAAATTTTCAAATCACAGCTGACAATTACATGACATGTGGGAACCAGGTGGTTCAGGCGAGGCCACCCCCCCCCCCCCCTGCCCCCAAAAAAAATAATCACTATCCCCCCTTAATCATCTAATAGCCATATCTTTTGAAACAACACAATCATGACTGGCCTATCAATGATTTTATCTTGTGAAATACACCAGAATCAGAGACGCATTGCAAACACAGATTGAAATATTCCATGAAAGATAACCTGATAATTGGAAGATCCTGCCTGGGCAAACAAAGGTGTGACAAGGGAGATTCTTTTGTAGACGGTCTGATCATTACACTTGCAGGATATGTCCGTTATTGTAAACATTACAAAAAAAAAAACAACTCTGTATCAAATTCATATCAAAAGTCAAATCAATCAAAACTATGATGTCATGTGGAAAATTAGGGTTTAGGGGTTATCAGGCGAACAAGAGGGATTTCTGGGTATTAACAGTTTGTACAAATTCTCTGTTACGCCGAAGTAGTGGGTTATGACGTGAACTATTGGCGATAGGCCACTGCAATGATGAGAGAGTATAATATGTAGTATAGACGTATGGTGTAGTGTCTCTATTCTATTGAGTGTAATCATCTGCCAAAGGGATGACAATTACTACACTCTGACCATGACCTTGTATCCCAGGTTAAAACACTTTACACTATACCTCATTTGACTTGGGTTACACAAAGTGACCGATATTTTATGACTGGTGTAGAAATAGCAAGAAGTATGACACAGAAATTTGTAACGTACGAGATCATGGATTCTTGTATTGTCTTGACACTGTCCAACCCGTTGAGGAAGAGGCTGGATTAACTTGCATAAAGTGTAAAAGGAAAAACTGTCACGTTTACCATCCAAAATAAACAACACTGTCATTGTTGGTAAAATGATTTTCTACTTTCAGTAATCTGCTATCGCATGACCTTAGGTGCACATGCCAGAATGTGTGAGTGTGTATTCCAAATGCTAGTACATAAGTGTCTGTGTGACTTGGTCAATATTAAACTTATCATGTATTGTAGAGTAATAACAAATTGAAGACAGAAGTCAACCTTATAATCCGATTCTTCATTCTCAACTATCAATCAGAAACCCTTTTTGCAATCTCTTGCAACACTTGACTCTCCAAGGCTATCCTTCTACACCTATAAATGAGTTCTACCAAAATTGGCTGAAATGTTTCAACAAACCCAAGACATGAATTTTAAAATAATTGAGTGCAGTATCAGAGTGGAAAGGGCTACTGGACAATGTGATTAAATTGGCTAAGTTATTATATTATTATTATTATGTAAGTGCCTGGATGTAGACGTAGAATGAATGCCAAATATACAAGTCATTCATGATAGTAAATGTGACCCTAAATAAACAAGCACTATTCTACTGATGAGGTAATGACGGCTTAGGCTCTGTAAACAACAAACTGTCACAATTTAGGACAAAAATAAATAACAATGTGAAATTAATTTAATGTAAGCTTCAATTTAATATACGGAAACAGATCAAATGGTTTTATTCATCTTAACAACGCCACAACCACATTATCTCATTAGACTGCAGTGTTTATTTCATCTTGTTTTGTTGATAAAAGGGAAACCCGAAACGTCCCCATATCTGTTTTCATATATCAAATTGAAGCTTACATTCAATTTCACTCGTCATGTATTTCTTCGAGCAGCCACATTCACAATTTAGTACTAGCTATCCTAAAAGCATATTTTTCCCTTCCAATATTTAAAACTTAACAGCAATTCTGTTTTCCACCAGTGACCAGTTTAATTCATTCTTCATCATATCTTTATCGATGCTTCGCAAGTCAGAACCACAAGCCACAAACCGACCACCTCATACATTGTGAGAACATAACAAAAGAATGGACCAAAGTTACAGTTCAATCACTCTTAAGATTTCCAAAGTTTGAAATAAATATGATCACTTCTCTTTACATTTCATAATGGAGATGTGAATTAATTATACTTGTATTGGAACAAATTTCTCGATAGTCCCATGTAAAATTCAAATAAAAGAAGTAACATAGAATTAAACAGTGACAAACAGTGAAAAGCATGAATACTAGAATGAAACACTGGCAGAAAACTAATTTTCACATGAATTAATTACGGTTATTTTTCCTTTTAAATAGGTACACCAATTTGTGTAGCCAGTTAGTCAACTATGTGAAGGTAACCAAGTAGTAGTAACGAGTAACAACAACAATAATTTCGATTTAAAACTTTTGTGTTTGGTGGGTCGAATTTTAGTCCTTCGAGTAATTTAAGTCTGATATTACAAAATTGGCAGTGAAATTTATCAATTGGCCACTTAGTCAGGATCTGCTACTCTTGTGAACATGACAGAATCAGTGATGATACTCACAAAAAGTCAAAAAGGAGGAAAAGTCGGAAAAACGGAAAACTCACCAAGAACATTCTTGCACCACAGGAAAGTAGGCAGGATGACTTCTTTTGAGTACAATTTTAAAACGCCCAGAGTCCAGTAAAAGGAGGAATATTTTATTATATATATTATTTTTTTTAAAAAGGAGGTATTTTTTAAAGATTTATTATATTAATAGACCTGCATGCGAGTCCTGACCAAATTGTCTGAACTTTTTCACACATATCGCATTACCGGATCTTTTATTTTGTAACTCAGTACTTAGTCATATACATTTTCTTTTGGATTGTCCTACCGAATATATTTATTTTAAAATGTTAAAAAGTACCAAACATTTATAGGGACAAGGGACAGCATGGAGGTAGAGTGGTAGTTTGATATTTTTTCAAAAATAAAAATTAATAATTATTTTTTACATAGACAGATAGGCCTTTAAAAAACATTTAATAAGATACCTTACTTTTGGATCTAGGATAAACGGTTCCAAAGTTATGATGATTTTACTACTCTAAATTTAGTCTTACAAAAAGCTCAAAATTGATTGAGAATTCCCCCACTGGGAAGCCTCTCGATAAGGTGACTACTGATTAAAACGGGATCTTAGCATAGAGAAAAGAGGGTTGGTCACTTGTGGTATACATTAAACATACTGCACTGCCTTCAATCTTTATGAAATTTGATATCGACACAGACAAATGATTTATCTAGATGCCTTCTCTTTTATTTTTTTTTGCAATCTCAATTTTGAAAAAGATTTCAAAAGTTTTAAAATGATGTTATTTTTATCAAATTATAATTTTTGATGCAATATGTCAACATTGATTTCTATCACTATCACATCAAAAGAAATCTTGATCTCTGCCCTTTAAAATGATACCAGAGCCGTTCATATACTGTGAAAAATAATGCAACAGTGATTATAATTATATGAAATTGTGTTATACAAATTTTAACCCAAAGTTGCGCTTCACTTGTCCAATGGCTAATCGGCACCTGTCTACCTACAGACTGGGCTAGGGCTAGGATTGAGTGAGTTAAGAAATCTTGTGAAGCTTGGAGAGAGGACGAATCTCTGTCTCAGCAGTGAAAACAGCCGTCAACGACTGAGGTGTTTTTCTTTTTTCTCTCTTGTGTTACTCACTTTGACTTTGACTGTCTGTGAGAATGCCTCTTTATGAATGATTTTCCTTTGCCACCGTAATCGGACCCCCACAGTAGTTTTTAACCTGGAATAATTGATCTTATCTCTAACTCTAAAGAGCAATAACCATCCCAATCATTAGACTTTAATCCACTGGCAAAAAAAAATACAAAATGCAGCACCCGGCTGGGCTGGCTTTCTCACGTACGCCAAAAGAAAATCATCGCCAATTCCATTTGAATAGATTTCGAACACCATTCTCAACTGACTTCAGATCCGACGAACGGTCAAAGAATTGTTCAGGCATGATAACAAAAAATAATGTAAAAGAGTAATAGATCAAAATATACAATGACAAATCCCGAAAGGTTATTGATAGAGCGAATAAAATCGAAATGTAGCAACGTTCAATTGAACAAACAAAAGTTACTTGAATGGAATACCGAAAGTATGAAAACGAAAGTTAACGAACTGCGCATGCTCGATTATATCGACACACTACTCGTTTTTCAGACAATGAAGAGTTGCGGTCGAATCGAAGACTAGCGGAGTTTCCCTATAATTGCCGAACGAGCGTAACGAGGGCTTGAAAGTGCCGACAATATTGTCGGCAACCCGCCGACACTCCGACAATTGACGTCACTCGCAATCAGATTACTTTAGCAATAAAATAAAAATAAGTGATCCGGGAGATCGCAACTACCGTGATTGTCGGAAAACCGACAATTGTCGGCACACATGCAGGTCTAAATATTAAAAAAAAAGTAAAAGGAGGAAATGAAGGAAATATCCGCGGATCGAGGATCTGAGGAGGAAAACCGAGGAAAGGAAAGAAAACCGCGGATTTCCGCGGAAAAGTATCATCACTGCAGAATATAGCTACATGGAATGTGATCAATTCAAACAGCGCAAATCTAAAGAGCATCGCCCAACCATTGTCATTAAAAGTTCCATCAATCACATAAGAGACCCATGTGCCATGCTAAGGAAAGTCCTGATTATCGTTTTTAGCCTCATCATGACTTCGTTCATCGGACTATGTTTGTAAGTCTTTTTCATGAAGCTACAAAGAATACAAAGGCTACACTTGCGCTTTCTGTCTCTCTTTATCTGCCAACCAAAAGCTAAAAGTAAAAGTCCTTAAGTGAGCCAGTCAAAATGTTAAACTTTCGTTCCACATACACATCAACCAATATTCAAATCAGACAAACCAATGACAACAACTTGTGCCAAAATCTGGTGAGAAGGCCCAGTGGATAAAGCATTGCTCTATGACTATTACTCTGACCCCCAGACCAGCAGTGCTGTACTGTAAGGAATGCTCAGGGAGTTTTGACAATAAGAGTTAAATTCAAATATTTCCAAGAATTATAAGGCATAACTAGAAGAAGGGACAATTATCTATTGATGGATTTAGACTTCAGCACTCTGAAAAGGAAGACAAAGGGACTTGTTCCATCACAGAAATGAAGCAGATCCTTCAACTAAACACAAATGTCTGATAATGTCTGTAATTATTTACAGAAGCCATTAAAACACAGACAGCATATTAAGCAGAAATTCAAACAGCCAATTACCTGAAACTGGACCTTTATACATGAAAAGCATTATAACTATAACTAACCAAATGCAAGGGATGTAAAAATAAATGTAGATAACTTGAGAATCTAATAAATCAACTTACCGGAGGATAAGAGTAATCCGCTTGGCTTGCCTGATCTTGGATGTAATCAACTTTGGCTTTATTTTCCGCACGTTCTAACTGAACAGGTGGATTGAGACCATTCATTGCACCCGTCACCGTCTGATTCAAATGCAATTAAAGATACAATCATTAGAACATTGAGTCAAAAAATTTTATCATTATCTGTGAACCAAAGATACTATCCTGGTTGCAGATCTGACTGCTTGAAAAATAAAAAATCTAGTGTTCCCAGGGGAAGAATAACAAAATAAAAAGAAGAGGAATTAACATAGAATAAGAGTACTAGGCCTTCATCTTCAGTAGAATTAATAACACTTCAGGATCCTACATTTATTTACTTTGAATTAAACTTTACTATTCACCAAATTCTAATCAATTGCTCTAGTACTGTTGTTGGAGCCATAAATATTAGTTCTACAAACTTTTCCTGGCAGTTGGCAGGTCTGTGCTTGATCAGCCAGGAAACCCAGTTTTCAATAAATACAAAGGGAAAAACTACCTGTCTGTTTGTTTTATGTTTTGTTGTTTTAAGGGTTTTACGGCGCTTGCAACACATTAAGGCCATATCAGCGCCAGTAAAAAAGAAGAAAATGGGATAGTAAAAAGTTCTAGAATTACAATTAAAGCACCCAAGAAAAGGGAAGACAAAGGGGAATTGGTTCAAATATGAAACAGATGTATATTCCAAGAGCACACTATCATAGTACTTAGTTTGAGATCACCTAAAAGTTTCACCCAGACACCAGCATAAGATCCCATAAAGAGGAACACACTCAAATGTTAACAAATCATATGTTAAAAATAAAAAATAACAAAACATAACGGAGAGATGATTTACAAGGAAAAAATATCATCTCCCAAAACTATAACTATACACTCGACTGTTTCCCTCCCAGCCAAGGACTCCGGCCAGGGTCAGGACAAAACCAAGTAATCTCATTCCAAGACAAAGACAGAACGCAATTGAAAAACAGATACAGGGGGACAGAAGACACAGCAAGTACCTCCCTCCCCACTAAGGGAGGTTGGTAACCCACCCAGAAACTACCCGTCTGAATAAACCATTAAGACTTGGAGGTCACAAGAGAAAATTCCACTGACTAAAGGTCAGTGATTACCACTACACCATCAACTTGCCAGTTTTACTTAGAGAAAGGACACCAAATGCCATAGCTGGTACCAAACTAAATTTGAATACATATCACCGGTACCAGCAGCAAATGCCAGATTGGTCAAAAGTGTTGATTAATAAAATATCAACTGATTTCTAATGTCCCAGTCATAAAATTAATTATAACACACCACAGGAGTGAAAACGTCACCACAATAAAATAACATGAACAATTGGTGATAGATAAAAATAGACTGACACAACAATACATGAAAAAGAGTTTGATTAGCACAACAGATCTTGGTAATTTAATAATTAATTAAACTTCCCAATTAAGACAGAAATGGGTCAAAGTCAATTCATTGAATAAGTCTTCTTTTTCACCTGTCCTCTCTACTCTTGCCAACCCAAAAGGTGATTGAGTGTCTATTAGATCTGGAAGAAAGTATTTTGCAATAGACCAGCCATTCCTCCAAAGAGTAGAAATCAATTGTTAAAAGTCTAGTAAATGATGCAGAAACAATTCCATGGGACTTGGAGTTCTGGAGGGCCATTTTTACTATTGGAAGAATATTATCTTTGGAAGAGGGAAAACATTTCACTAGCCAACTAGATTTCATATAAAGTGAATGGAAAATCAAACTTCAGAGAATAAACTAGACCTAGAATGAAACGGAAAACAATTTTGAGAATTCCAACTCCATCCTGAAAGTTTACATGAGTTAATACTGGACATACAAACATGTGAAAGAACCTAATACATCCTCTTTAATACATTTTAGTGATCTTGACAAACAACTCAAGATAAAATGACTAATTTTAGAATATTCCAAAATGTTAAGAAAGGGAACCTTTCAGGCACCAGTAATTGATACGTTGTAGAATTGATTTTGTTTTTTCTTTTTTTTTTTTATTTCTTATTCCACTCACTATACACAAGGACACCCCAAAAAATAAAGAAGTCGCAATATTTAAACATTGTAGTAAACTTTTGTTTCTGTAAAACTGAGATTACATGATAAATCAAAAATTTGCATTGAATAAATAAGAAAGCAATTCAAACAATGCCCTATCGGGGGTTAAAAGATTGTAAATCTAAGGGGATAAAATGCAGACCAAGCCACCAGTCCAAAAAGAAGAAACACATGGGAATGTCTGACATCAGTCACAAGAGCTATGGTACTGAAAGTTACAAATTAGACGTCTACACCGAATGGTAAGTTGATTCTTAACTTAACAGCCTTGAATTCAGCAGGTGAAAAAAAAAAAAAAAAAAAAAAAAATGTTGACAATTTCTTCCACTCAATACAATAATCCTTTACCAGTTCAACAGGGAGTTTCTTTCAAACACTCTCTGATATAAAATATAAAAGGAAAACGTAATAAGAAGATCTATTCTAGAAGAAACAACAATATTATTAGTAGTATTAGGTAAGAAGTAGAAGGGAAGAAAAAAAAAACAGGAACCCTAAAGATTACCAGTTGTTATCGTTACAAGCTGTATTATTGAATTGTAACTATACTATTCTAGCTATAGATTTCCAACAATCACTCTTATGATCAATATAATATAATAATTTATAGTACATTTCAAAAGAGTGCTGTATTAAGGACGACAATAAAAATCGAAAACTGACAAACATAAAATTGGAACAACGGTAAATGAGGATAGTCTGCTAAAATTTCCTTAGTTTCATCGCCTCATTCATAACATGAAATTTCCCCAAAAATCCCAACAATGACGCTGTTAGATACATATAGTGAACATGAACGTGTGAAAATTAATAACAAATACGGGTGGGCGGGGATAAGGGTGTTAAAATATTGCATTTGGAAGAATGTTGAGGACAAATTGGCAGGTATCTCATGTACACACAGTGAAACTACGGTATCCGCCATCTTGGAAAATGGACTGGACCATTAGGGGTGAAGGGATGAGCATAGAAAAACACTTACCAAAATGGCATCTCGTACATTTCTTTTTATATCTTCTATTTTCTGTCTTCGTTCCCTGAAAATAAAGGAAAACCAGAAAATTGAGTAAATCGCTACAAATACTTACGCTAAATACATAAGCTTGAACATGTTTCAAGCCAACTTCCCTAAAGACGAAGTACTTGGAATCACTCACGCATACATAATACGCTTTCCGAATTTTATGACGGATCACACTTAGTAATGTCTAGCATTCTCAGAGCGTTTAAAAACTAAAAATTGTTAGAAGTAACTTACTCAGGACTAAATCCATTGACGTGAAGAATTCGCATCTGTTTCACAATCGTAGATTTCCCTGATTCTCCGGCACCTATTAGAAAGAAACCAAAACGGAAGCTCATTAGCCCAGCCGTGTAAAGGAAAAAAAACAAGAACGAATTTGGGACTCGAATCGTTCGAGACAATCTATCAACAAATTTCCAACAATTATAGACTAAATGTAGCAACACGAAGCGCTTACCCAGCAATAATAATCTATGTGTTCCTCTGTACAATAATTTGTCTTTAGCAAGCTGTCGTTCGATCCTCTTGTTGGCCTCTTTTCTGAGTTTGTCATCTTCATTTTCCCTGCTTTGCCGAAAGCACCCCATACTGTCAACAAGAGTTGCTAGTTTTGCCAGTTTGATGTAATAATCCAATGGCTAACGTTAAAATCCCCTCCTAAGGAATTCACAAATGAAATAAATAATCCAATTCCTGTCCGTGTCATGGGCTATAGGCCGCACGAAGGCCGCCCTTTCGATAGATTTACACGACAAATCATGAAGTCGGTTCTGCTGTTGGTGCCGACATAGACACAATGCACAAGTACACACAAGGATCTGACAGCGCTGGGTGGGGTTATCGAGGCATGCCGGGAAGATTGCAATGATATTCCAGGGCAAAGAATGTGACGTCACACACTTAAAAATCTGACGTTTGGAAGAACTTGAAAACGAAAAATTAATTTTGAAAAGAAAAAAAATATTCCTAACATTTAATATTTGGTTGAATTTTCTTTTCATTAGGTTTACGTGGACTAGCCTATAATATGTGTACAGTTTCGTTTACGAATCCAGTTCCAAAACATCGATTATCAATAAAAAGACTGCGAAGGAAGAGTAAAGCAACATGATCGAACGCGCTAACAAATGTTGCGCTCAATGATGACAGGGAAATATAAACTTTGGATTGACTTAGTAGATAAGCTGCTACCATAATATTGTCAAAGACACATGGATTTAACAACTCATCAAGATGACCCCATTTAGAGTGACCCAAATCTGACTAATGTAGAGTAAATTTTACACGATCGCCTACAAAATTGACCTTACGCAATCTGTATTCCCAGAAAAAATAATATATTTTGTAACACGGGAATTTCCAAATTATTTCATTATGACGATAGCATTAAATTACATCTGGAAATAATTACATCTGGTGCAATGTTAGGTAATCATCTTTAGTGTTTGTTTTTTGTTTTGTTTTTTTTTTTTTTTTTTCATGCTTTACCATTCCTTTGTTTATTTATTTATTTATCTATTCATTTATGTATATGTACCTACTTATATTGATTTATGTTCATATTTAGTTTATGTTTTTATTATGTATGTATCTACCTGGCATCTGTCAATTTATTTCAACGATCACATCTATTACGTGATTTTCATAACAAATCAATCTTCAGTACTTTTATGACCGTGGTTTGTATTGTTGAAGTCATGGGTTCAGGACACACAAACTCCGCAAAGTTTGTTTACAACCTAGCAGTGATGCTTAAGCTCTATTCTCAACACAAACATATTATAACGTAGAGACGATTGGCGGATGGTGTCGACTGCACAGCGTCCCTCTCACGGCCAGGCGGAGTTGTCGTATCAGTAAGGTCGTGGGTTCGAGCCCCCATCGCAGCGAAATTTTTATTCTCTGTTGCTTTCTGGCACTTTTCTACTCGCTCCAGTTTCTGTTGTTATCAAAATAAGTGCCTGCTCCACTCACTTTTCTGAATTTGTATTTTTGAGTTGGTTGAAAAATTGTCTTTCACAGTTTTCGTTCAAATCGATTCTTTACAGTATGATGTCAACAACGCATGAGGCTGATTCGGTAGCAGTAACCTCTCACTGGACTCAGTTGTGAATAGCTAGGCCTGATCGCAGTCAGGGACATGATGAAAATATTATTGGTATAAAACTACACACGCAAGACGATTTATACTTTAGGAAGTGGAAATTAGTTCTATGTGGCATTGCTGAACACGGTGAAATCGTGAAATCACGTGATGTAAATACTGTTCCTGGTAGTGAGAGTTCCCTGGATTAGGCTACAATTTCCATTCAGCTGTAACTAGCAGAAATTCTGAATAAACATAATAAATTGTTCGTCGAGTGTTTCTTTCTTTTCTTTTTGAAATTTTGCTTCGGCTAAATTGATTTCCGAAATCAAGAAAATCTATACTTAGTAACATGATAAACATTGTAGAGAAAGGTAAAGGGAGTAAATCTGACTCATGAATAAGGGAACAACACAAAACAAACGACGTTTCTGTCTTTGGCCATTTTTCAAGTAAACATTATATATATATATATATATATATATATATATATATATATATATATATATATATATATATATATATATAAAGTTGAAAAAGGCCAAAGTCTGTACGTTGTTTGTTTTACTCCCTTTAACTTTCTCTCCATTTTATTGACTCATTTCGGCACCTCTAGTTTACGATAAACATTGCTGATATCTCACTACAAGTAAGGCATATAAACTTTTAAAAGAAATATAATGTATTAACAAATTTGACCCCCCCCCCCCTCTCTCTCTCTCTCTCTCTCTCTCTCTCTCTCTCTCTCTCTCTCTCTCTCTCCCTCTTTAAAACAAAACAACACGAAACACCACGATATAATCCAATTCGTTACAACAAACAGGAAAGAAGAAACGGATACCAAGTGTGTGAGGGGGGGGGGGGGGGGGGGGGGGTTGGAGTAGTTTAACAAAATAGAACAAAACAACAAGAATAACAACGCACAATATGAAGAAAGAAAACAACACACCAAAAATGTCAAGAACGAATGGAGTCAAACGTCTGTCTCTTCCATTGATAATAGGACACCAGGAAAATCCCAAATCAACTCAGGTGTGAATAGGTTTTTAAAATATTTTAAAAATAGATTTTAACATTACATAGCGCTTCACTGTGTTATATTTATTCCTTCAATTGGCCCATATGGAACCACGTTTCAATTTCATTCAGTACCAAATGCCTGTTGGGCGTCATTTTTGTATTAACAGTCTTACAATAATTCGCAGGTCTGGAATAAAGGGCTTCCCCACAGTTGTAATGGATGATATTTTGTGGGGATTGGAGGGAATTTTCCATTTTGAGCATTCACAGGCTTTGTGTGGATGTGTGGTCTAGTGGTATGACAGTCAACGTATGACTGACTGGTCCTTGTTTCAAGTCCAGGTTTTGGCCACGCAAAACTGAGTCCAAAAAGGAAGGGTTTGTTTTTTTTTTTTTTGTGTGTGTGTGTTTTTTTTTTTTTTTACCTGCATTTTCTCACTGCACTCAGGATTAAATGAGTAGGCTACATGTCGGTAACAGCGTTGTTTCCTTTTTAAAAATTGTTTTATGACAATGTAGCGTCTTGTCATCAGAATGTTTAGTTGGCTTGGAACCCCTTGAAAGGTGCTTTGAACAAATTCGTGGATTTTGCGCAGTATGAGAGCTGGCGTATGAATGGAATATGGAAGCACGGCTTTAACAAAGATTCATCATCAGCTCAAAGTGACAACTTGGGGAGCGGGCACTGGGATAAGATAAAGATCTAAAACTTTGTCTATGAAACAATGCAAGATAAAGGAAGTATGAAAAATACTAAGAAAAAAAAAAGAAAAGAAAAGAAACCCATAAAACAAAACAAAACAAAACATCCCAACCTCCTCGACCAGGGATCGAACCTCAGGTCTCCTGATTACCGGTAATCAGAAAGTCTGAGGTTCGATCCCCAGTCGAGGAAGACTGGTTTTGGGATGCCTTTTATTTTCTAGTATTTTTCTTTCTTGCCTTGTCTGGTACTGTTTCATACACCACGTTTCATATCTTTCTTTAGAGCATCAGCTTCTCCGTGTGTCCTATAGATAGAATGCGCTTGGCCAAGGAGTTCACAACATTGCCATCCGGAAGTTTAACGGACCAACACACAAACTCTGTGTAACCATGAACTGTTATAGTCTGGTTAATACAGTTTAGTGAGAACAACTCACAAACGCGGATGGCAAAAACAATAACAAAGGCCTGAGTGACGTCATCTGCATACTATCTATAGATAGAATGAAGTTGACGTCATTCAGGTCTTTGTTATTGTTTTTTTCCACCCGGCTTTATGAGTAATTATCACTAATCTGTATTTACCAAACTATAGATATCTATAAACGTTTTGTGTGTTGGTCCGTCATACGTCCGGATGGCAATGTTGTGAGGTTCTTAGCCAATCGCATACTATCTATAGATTTGAAATACAAGATATACATCAAACACTATTTTCTGAACTCAACACTGCCTTAAAGTTTAGGCGTAATAATCCATCGTGCACGTCAAGAGCGCTGCCATGTTGAGATCTATTTACCGTCCTGATACAAAGGACCACAACTAGTTGACTTCACCTGGAACCGCCGAAATCTTGGAAAGACATGTAGTTAAAAATTTGGCCAGAAAACTCGTCCTTCAAATATCGAACGATTTAAATGACCCACGTCACTGCAAAAACTCTCATATCCGACCTGGATCCTCATTGAATACATTGCAAGGTTTGAGAGTTATTGTTTTGTTTTGATTTTGTTGTTGTTGTTGTTTGTTGTTGTTGTTGTTTGTTTTTTTTTCAAGATGGGAGTGGGGGGGGGGGGGGGGGGGGGGGCAGGGGTTGATATAAATCGATCGATATTCGAAGGACGAGTCTTCTGACCAAATTTGTCAAAAATAATTTTTTTTTTATTGAGGTTTACGGCAGTACAGATAGTGAATGGAAGAGACGAGAAACCAGAGAGCTAGAACACGATAATCACGCATCACCCCACTCGACTCAGGTGGTAATGAGTAACTTGTCATAGGGACTGACGGCTTTTATATTTTGTATCGTTTTGAGTATGCAGTGACAGCGTGTCAATACAATGTCAATGATGTCCAATGTGCAATATACACAGACAGACAACACATCTTTGAAGGGTTTCACCATCTTAACTTTTACTTTAAAAAAAGGAAATTCCAGGTGACCTTCACCTTGTCTTGGAGAGGACTTTGTGCAGCTTTGTGGTCGTGTGGTATGATAATCAGCTTCGAACCAATAAGTCCTGGGTTCGTGTCCCACCCTAGGCGACGCAAAGTTGAGACCTTGTGAAAGCCCTATTTTCATTTCTCTCACCGTACCCAGGTGTAAAGTGAGTAATTGGCCGTTAACAACGTTGTGTCTGTCGAATTAAAAAAAGCAACAGCGCCTAACAGGTGTCATGTCTCGCCCTACATGTGAAGTGTATCTCTTGGCTTGGGATCCCATGTTAAGCGTTTTGAGCATTTATAGTAGATATTGTGCTATATAAAGGCACGCGTTTAATCTGACTGTGTAAGGTTCTCGGTACAAGGAGAAAGAGAGAGAGAGAGAGAGAGAGAGAGAGAGAGAGAGAGAGAGAGAGAGAGAGAGAGAGAGAATAGAAAGAAAATAAAGAGAGAGAGAGAGAGAGAGAGAGAGCGAGAGAGAGAGAGAGAGAGAGAGCGAGAGAGAGAGAATAGAAAGAAAAGAAAGAGAGAGAGAGAATAGAAAGAAAAGAAAGAGAGAGAGAGAGAGAGAGAGAGAGAGAGAGAGAGAGAGAGAGAGGGAGAGAATAGAAAGAAAAGAAAGAGAGAGAGAGAGAATAGAAAGAAAAGAAAGAGAGAGAGAGAGAGCGAGAGAGAGAGAGAGAGAGAGAGAGAGAGCGAGAGAGAGAGAGAGAGCGAGAGAGAGAGAGAGAGAGAGGGAGAAAAGGAGAGAGAGAATAGAAGGAAAAGAAAGAAAGAAAGAGAGAGAGAGAGAGGAGGAGGAGGAGGAGGAGGAGGAGGAGGAGGAGGAGGAGGAGGAGGAGGAGAGAGAATAGAAAGAGAGAGAGAGAGAGAGCGAGAGAGAGAGAGAGAGAGAGCGAGAGAGAGAGAGAGAGAAAGAAAGAGAGAGAGAATAGAAGGAAAAGAAAGAAAGAAAGAAAGAGAGAGAGAGAGAGAGAGAGAGAGAGAGAGAGAGAGAGAGGGGGAGGAGGAGGAGAGAGAATAGATAGAAAGAGAGAGAGAGAGAGAGAGAGAGAGAGAGAGAGAGAGAGAGGAGAGAGAATAGAGAGAGAGAGAGGAGGAGGAGGAGGAGGAGGAGGAGGAGGAGGAGGAGGAGGAGGAGGAGGAGGAGAGAGAATAGATAGAAAGAGAGAATGAGAGAGAGAGAGAGAGAGAGAGAATGGCATGAATAAATGAATGAACTGATAACCTATGAAATAAATTCGTAAATATTATTTGTTGTGTACTAAATAAATGACCTATAAAGAAATAAACAAATAAAAGAAATTAACATTGTTCCGAGATTTTTTTCTCGACGGGCAAGAAAAATACAAGGGAAACAACTGTGTCAGTTAAATAAATTTCCAGTCAAATGATAGTTAATTCCCTTTATTCCTCTTCGACCAGTGTTCATTCCGTCAAACTATTGTACCTTCATACTAGCGTCTTAACACTATTTTTTCCTGACATCTCTCTCTCTCTCTCTCTCTCTCTCTCTCTCTCTCTCTCTCTCTCTCTCTCTCTCTCTCTCTCTCTCTCTCTCTCTCTCTCTCTCTCTTCTAGGGTTTTCAAGCACCGCATCCATAACTGGACACGCGTTGTGCACGGGAACATCTCTGCAGACTGGAATGTTTATCAATTCATGTCGTCTCTCCTATGATAAGCCTTTATGTCCTGGAGATACGCAGAACCATCCGAGTTTTGCCTTTGTCCTGGTGATGGTCGTTCGCCGACAAGAAGACAGTCTTAAGCACTGTTCTTATAGAGGCGATGTTTCTTTAACCCTTTCCTTCCCATCCTTAGGAAAATCGTCACAATCGTTACGATCCGACTAACAATTTTCTCATGTTTATTACTTTTGTACACGACAACATTTTAAGAATATTTTTGTTATAGTCTCGTCTGAATCGATCCCTACAACATTTGACAAGTTTCATGGTGATTCGTTAACACATTTTTCAAAGATTACTGAAGCTGACTTACGTGATTGCATTATGTCGTCTCCAACTAAAAGTTGTGATTTAGACCCCTTAAATACTGCCATTTTAAAAAATGCATTGATGTAATTTTAACACCATTTACATGTATTGTTAATAATTCGTTGCAGTCAGGTGCTGTACCAGACATTTACAAAGTTGCTCATGTCAAACCCCTTTTGAAAAAAACCTGATCTCGATAAAGAGAACTTAAAAAACTATCGCCCTGTCTCTAATCTTCCTTTTCTCTCTAAGATCTTAGAAAAGCTTGTTTTGAAACAATTACTGTCTCATCTTAAAAATAATTGTCTTGAAGAAAAATTTCAGTCTGCTTATAGGCAACATCATTCGACGGAAACCGCACTTGTTAGGGTTGTTAATGATCTCCTCTCTGTTATAGACAATGGTTCATGTTCTTTGCTGAATTTGCTTGACCTATCGTCTGCTTTTGATACTATTGATCACAATCTTCTTCTCAAACGTCTTGAAATTACTTATGGCGTGTCTGGTGCAGCGCTTGATTGGTTTAGGTCATATTTGTTTAATCGTAAACAGATTATTACGGTGGATGAATATAGATCGGAGGAAATCTTTCTTGATTGTGGGGTTCCCCAGGGTTCAGTACTTGGACCCGTTCTTTTTGTTTTGTACGTTGGCCCTCTGTCTAAAATCATCAGAAGTTTTGGTCTGTCTTACCATCAATACGCTGATGATACGCAATTCTACTGCGTTTCCAATATGAGAAATTTACAAGAAGTATCAGCCAATAGTAAAAATTGTATCCAAAGTGTTAAGAAATGGATGAATGAGAACAGACTGAAACTGAATGATGATAAGACGGAGGTGCTGTATGTGGGGAACAGGAAGTGGAAAAGTGAAACAGATTTGAAGTTGGGGGATGCCTCTATTCAAATTGTTGACAAAGTGAAAAACCTTGGCACATTCTTAGACTCTGGACTGTCGATGGAGCATCAGGTTAATAATTTGGTTAGATCTCTCTTTTTCCAACTAAAAAAGATTGCTTCCATTAGACGGTTCATATCTGAGGATGTGACCAAGCACCTGGTTGTGTCCCTCGTACTATCGAAATTGGATTATTGTAATGCTCTGTTGTTTGGCGTTTCGCAATACAATCTGAAACGTCTTCAGATTGTCCAAAACAGCGCTGCCAGACTAGTATTTATGAAGCGTAGGTGCGACTCTGCCGGACCTCTACTTCATGACCTGCATTGGCTGCCTGTTGAGAAAAGAATTAAATTCAAAGCTTGTGTTTTAGTGTATCGTTGTCTTGAAGGTACTGCCCCTTCCTACCTTTCAGAACTAATTGAAAGATATTCAAAACCCCGCCCCTTACGTTCGGCCAGTGATTCCACAAAACTAGTTGTCCCTCGAATTCGGAAAAATGCTGGAATGAGATCCTTTTCTCATTTCGGACCCTCTATTTGGAACGCCTTACCGCAGAGCATTCGTGAAAAAGAATCTTTGTCTATTTTTAAACGTTCGCTTAAAACATATTTGTTTCGATTTTAGTAGATGGTATGAGAAGCAAGATAGGTTTGGTTTGTGTTGTGTGTTGTATTGTGTGTGTGTGTATGTGTGTGTGTGTGTGTGCTTGTGTGTGTGAATGAGTATGTTTCAGCCAAAGTAATTTGTAATTTAAGCGCTTAGAGTCTGGTGTCTCGGAGTTATAGCGCTATATAAGTTTTCAGCATTATTATTATTATTATTATAGTTATAAAAAAAAAAACAACTTGAAACTGTGTTTTAGAGCTCATTTTGCTAAACAATATTGAATCAAATTTACGTGTAAGAATTGTTAGGTGGGTGTGAAGTTTCGAGGAAAATTATGAAAAGAGCTGGTAAGGAGAGAGTTAAACGCCTAGAGCCGGTGTCTGTCGGGATTGACGCCTTATAAATGCCATCCATTGTTTGATTGATATACAAGCAATGTCATCGGTAAAGGATATAGATTGATCACACGTTGTTGTTTGCTTTTTTCACCACAGGCTACTCAAGGGTAAATGAGTACCTACTTGGCTGATAATAGCATTCTGTCGTACTCTGAAAAGTACATTAAAAATTTTGGCCAGAAAACTCGTCCTTCAAATATCCATCGATTAAATGGACCCTCATCTTGTCCTTGGTTTGAGAGTTTTTTTTTGTTGTTTTTGTTTTTCCTTTCTTTCTTTCATTAAAAAAACAAAACACCAAACAATGTGGGTCATTTTAGTAGGTTGATATTTTTGGCCAAAATGATTCAACTGTGTTTGGTTGTTTTAGTTTTCGTTTCCCATTTTTTAAAATTTATTACGTTATTATTTCCTCGGAGATTATCATCTGTCGAAAATAGATTGTAATTGAGACTTATAGGCATCGCGTTGTGTCCTACATTGACTTTATACCCCGTGTAAAGCGTTTTAAGTAGGTTAATTAGATTTACCATGTTTCACAAGAACTATTAGGGGAGATCACTGATCCAAATGCCAGCTCCACAATTTTCTGAACCAGATTTATCTTCTCGAATCTGATTGGAATCTGTCCAAGTCCGGTAACTCTTCTTTCCTACTCTGAAATATGTAACAAACAAACAAACAACAAAAGAAATCAGAGCAAAAAAAAAAAAAAAAAAAAAAAAAAAAAAAAAAAAAAAAAAAAAAAAAAAAAAAAAAAAAAAAAAAAAAAAAAAAACCCAAAACACTTTTTTAAAATTTTGACCAGAAATATCGGACAAATATCGATCGATTTAAAAGACCCTTATCTTGAAAAAAAAAAAAACAAAAAGGAAAGAAAGAAAGAATAGATAAATATATAAACAAATAAGCCCCAGATTTGAGAGTCTTTTTAATCGGTCGATATATTACTGACCAGTTTTCTGTCCAAAATTTCAAATACGTGTTTTTCCACAGTGGGACAGAACACTGTTCTAACTGCCCCTGTGTGAAATGTTCTCATGTTCTATTCGTGCCTAATGCTGTGACGTCAAAGGTGATATAAAGGCCGCCATCCATCGTATGGAAAACAAACCAAACACGTTTGAATCTGAAGTCATGAGTCATCGTCCTACAACACTAACTATACAGGCCAAGTCTCAACAAACACATTGTGGTCATTTTGGCAATTCAGTGATAATAATAATAATAATAATAATAATAATAATAATAATAATAATAATAATAATAATAATAATAATAATAATAATGATGATGATGATGATGATGATGAGGATGATGATGATGATGATAATAATAGTAATAATAATAATAATAATGATAATAATAATGATGATGATGATGATGATGATGATGATGATGATGATGATGATGATGATGATGATAATAATAGTAATAATAATAATAATAATGATAATAATAATGATGATGATGATGATGATGATGATGATGATGATGATGATGATGATTATGGTGATGATAATGATGATGATGATGATGATGATGATGATGATGATGATGATAATGATAATAATAATAATAATAATAATAATAATAATAATAATAATAATAATAAAAATAATAATAATAATAATAATAATAATAATAATAAAAATAATAATAATAATAATAATAATAATAATAATAATAATAATAATAATAATAATAATAATAATAATAATAATAATAATAATAATAATAATAATAATAATAATAATAATGATGATGATGATGATGATGATGAGGATGATGATGATGATGATAATAATAGTAATAATAATAATAATAATGATAATAATAATGATGATGATGATGATGATGATGATGATGATGATGATGATGATGATGATAATAATAGTAATAATAATAATAATAATGATAATAATAATGATGATGATGATGATGATGATGATGATGATGATGATGATGATGATGATGATGATGATGATTATGGTGATGATAATGATGATGATGATGATGATGATGATGATGATGATGATGATAATGATTAATAATAATAATAATAATAATAATAATAATAATAATAATATATAATAAATAATAATAATAATAATAATAATAATAATAATAATAATAATATATAATAATAATAATAATATATATAATAATAATAATAATATAATAATAATAATAATAATAATAATAATAATAATAATAATAATAATAATAATAATAATAATAATAATAATAATAATGATATGATAATGATGATGATGATGATGATGATGATGATGATAATAATATAATAATAATAATAATAATAATAATAATAATAATAATAATAATAATAATAATAATAATAATAATAATAATAATAATAATAATAATAATAATAATAATAATAATAATAATAATAATAATAATAATAATAATAATAATAATAATAATAATAATAAATAATAATAATAATAATAATAATAATAATAATAATAATAATAATAATAATAATAATAATAATAATAATAATAATAATAATAATATAATAATAATAATAATAATAATAATAATAATAATAATAATAATAATAATAATAATAATAATAATAATACTATAATAATAATAATAATAATAATAATAATAATAATAATAATAATAATAATAATAATAATAATAATAACAATAGTGTAAAATCATCTTAAGATTTAATTGATAGATTAATTGTTTAACAGGTTGAATTATAAATTGTATAATTAAATAATAATCGTGAGACCAAAAAAAAAAACAAACAATAAAAAAAATAACAGCAAAAAAAAAAAAAAAAATAAATAAATAAATAAAAACAAAACAAAAAACAACAAAGCAAAAATAAAAGATAATAAAAAAACAAAACAAAAAAAAAAAAACAAAACAAAAAACCTGCTGTAATTAGACGGAACGAAGTTGACGTCACTGTTATTGTTTTAGCCATCCATCTTCATGAGTAATTCTCACTAAACTCTATTAATCAGACTATGGATGCTGTGCGCTTGGCTAAGAAGCTCACAACATTGCCATCCGGAAATATAACGGACCAACACACAGATATCTGTGTAACCTTGAACTTTTTTAGTCTGGATAATACAGTTTTGTAAGAATTACTCATAAACGTGGGTTGCAAAAAACAATAACAAAAACCCGAGAGACATCATCTTCATTCTGTCTATAACGTACTTGTTGGTGTGGTGATAAAAATTGCAATTTTATTTTCAATACGGGCAAAGTTCTTAGGTCAGGTACTCATTATACTCCAGAGTAGGGTGAGATAAATTAGATTTAAAAAACAAAAACAAAACCCAAACTAATCCAAGCGCTCAACTTTACACCGCTCAGAGCGGGACTCGAACCGTGGACCTTCCGGACTGACACGATGAGTCATGTTTATTCACAACGTCACCAGGTCCAAAGTCGACTGGGATGTTTGGAGTCCAGTCATCTGGTCCAGCGAGTGACCACCACTGACCGCTACTCGGAATAAACGCATTCAAACAAAATACCAGAAAACTCGTTTTCCAACTATCGATGGATGAAAATAACCTTCACCTTGTGAAACAACTCTCAAACCTGGGACTTCAAGTGAGTTTTCAAAGAAGTCCCAGGTGTGAGAGTGTTTCACAAGATGAGAATAATTTTATTCGAGTTTTTTTTTTTTTTCCTAACTTTTAAAATGCGTTTTTTTTTTGTTTCGTTATTATTTTTTTTTTTAGATTACTCGAAAACTTGACAGAACAGTCGACGCCCATTGAACGGAACACCTCATCTGTCACAGACAACTCCCATCAGTGTTTGCTTGTATGTGTGTTCACGTGTGTGTTTGTGTCAGTGGGTGTTTTGTGTGTAACTGTATGTGTGTGTGTATGTGTGTGTTTGTGTGTGTGTGTCTGTGCGTGTGTGCTGTAGCCTTGACTGCTGGGTTTAGTAAGTGAGCCTGATCATTGACCAAATGGGTGACAGGGAATCCAAATCATATTCCTGTATTCTTCTTTTCTCCTTTTTTTTTCTTATCTGCCACTTCTGTCCTCCTAAATACCAAAAAGAAAACCAAAAACCAAAACCCAAATACCGCCGGACTGTCATCTACCTATAATCCTTGTTTGGTCAGTGACAGTACAGGAGGCTATGCGTCTCTCCGTCCACTGTCCAATGTGTGGTGTTTGATGTCCGACGTGTGCTCAGGTGAGGCGATCGTTCGGAGACACGGGGCAGGTACGCATTCCAACCAGTGAAGAAATCACGTCATGGATGATATGCTTATAGGTAAAATAATCACTTTTTCTGCCCGCCAGGTGAATCGTTCCAATACAAAACTATACTCCGTATGTACAGTTTAACGTTTATAAAATGAATGAAGATGACGTCACTCAGCTCTTTATTATCGGTTTTTAGACAGCCAGTTCTCACCAAAAATATGTTACAGTGAATGACATAATCAGTCGGATGGTGAAAAGGTTTGAACTGAGATATTGCCAAGTTTAGTTAGAAGGTCAATTTTTAAAATCCAAAATGAGTTCTTGTCATAAATGATTAAATCAACCCTTGTTATAAATCTTCGGGAAATATCAAAGCTTGATTTCACTTCTAAATATTTTACAGCTATCTAGTAAAGTTGAAAAAGTATGAAATTTGAGAAAAGTTGCTGGATACCTTTCCAGACATCTGATCATAACTTCATGAAAAATCACCCGATTTACTTCAATAAAAATTAAAATGCTCTAGTGAGCATATTATTCCTGAAAATACAAAAAATTGTAAATCGAAAATGTTCACCTTCCGACTGATGATGTCATGCACTGACACACACACACATATTGATTAAACAATAAAGGCCATAGGATACACACAGTGTTGTGTGTTGGTATGATTCATCTGGCCGGCAGAACTCGTGTGTGACTTAAACGCATAGCATTAATAGATGAATATAAATACCAGCCATATGCTGGTATATCAAATTATTATTATTATTATTATTATTATTATTATTATTATTATTATTATATTATTATTATTATTATTATTATTGTTATTATTATTATTATTTTTATTATTATTATTATTATTATTATTATTATTATTATTATTATTATTATTATTATTATTATATTATTATTATTATTATTATTATTATTTCATTATTATTATTATTATATTATTATTATTCATTATTATTATTATTTATCATTATTATTAATATTATTTTTATATTATTATATTATTATTTATTATTATTATTATTATTTTATATTATATTATTATTATTATTATTATTATTATTATTATTATTATTATTATTATTATTATTATATTATTATTATTATTATTATTATTTATTATTATTATTATTATTATTATTATTATTATTATTATTATTATTTATTATTATTATTATTATAATTATTATTATTATTATATTATTATTATGTTATTATTATTATTATTATTATTATTATTATTATTATTTATTATTATTTTATTATTATTATTATTATTATTTTACTTTATTATGTAGTTGATATTAGGACAAAGGTTGATGAAATACCTATGTGAATGTGTACGTTTATGTATGTGTATATTATGTGTGTTTATGAATGTATGTATGTAAGTATGTGCGTTTATGTGTGTACCTGCTGTCCTGCCCCCTCACAACTTCCCAGCCTCTCTTGTCACAGGTTCATCCCCCCCCCCACCCCCACCCCCCATCCTGTCCGATGAGTCCCCACCCCCCACCTCACCTCCCCTGGACCGTTGGGTGACGTGATGTGTGCGAGGAGGACTCTGGCCAGTCGCGTCCAGTACAAAGGAGACCATTAATTACAATCCTTCCCTTGTCCTGACTTGCACGTCATCACCATAGTGTACGATCACACAGGAGACAGAACGAGGGACAGTCTTCGTGGACAGAGAGGCTAATGTGGTTTGTTGTTTATTCCTTTGAATGCTTAAAACAACTTGAAACTGTGGCCTGTTTAAAGTAATGGACCAAAATATGTACAATAAAGCTTTCATAATAAAAACAAAAAAAGACCAAAAAAAAAAAAAAATTAAACCTGGGGAAAAACCCAAACAAATCAAAACAAAAAAAAATCACCAACTAAACAAAACAAATACTATGTTCTACACGTTTTGGGTTCAAAATCCTTCTTCAGCCATTAAACAAAAACAATTTAAACGGTTATCTGGATTTCACGTGATCTATTAACAACGCTTGCGTTGTTGTTTTTTTTGTGAATGGCCGAAGCGGCGTTTTGAACCCGAAACGTCCCGTGCTTGTTATTTTGTTAATTTTTGAAGCTGTTTTCTATTCATGTATAGTGCGTTGTTTATTCTCTTTCAAACCCAGGACAGAGATGGTTATTTGGTCGTCATGACTGTGTTATAAACGCTCAGCCTGTGTAGTTGGTAGTTGACACAGTGTGTAATAATAAAACTCCATTTGTACACGATCGGTGTGTCTGTCATTGGATTAGATACAAGTGTGATTTTCACCTGTGCTCCATTCCATTGTCCAGCAGACGATTTTTGAGGACAACACGAAATATTGACGGGATATTGTTTGTGTGATTATCTATTGAGGTAAGGGCTTGCAATTATTTCTTTAATTCGAGATTTTATATAGCGCAATATCCACTAAAGGTGCTCAGAGCGCTTTACCAGGGCCCCTGGCGAACAGTAACATTTACCATTTAGAACGGGATATGACGCCTGTTAGGCGATATTACATTTTTTCGGACAGAGACAACGCTCTTAATGGCCAGGTACTCATTTTACACCTGAGTACGGTGAGTGAATGTGAGTAAAGAGTCTTCTCCAAGGACTCAACTATACGCCGAGCGAGGCTCGAACGCAGGACTTCCGATCCGAAAGCGAGTGTCATACAACTAGACCACATAGCCCCACAATCACACACACACACACACTGACACACACACACACACACAGAGAGAGAGAAAGAGAGAGAGAGAGAGAGAGAGAGAGAGAGAGAGAGAGAGAGAGAGAGAGAGAGAGAATAGGATTTCACATTTTGTAAGTGAAAATATTGGTTGTAATTTGTGATGGACAACACACACACACATACAACTCTCTCTCTTTCTCTCTCTCTCTCTCTCTCTCTCTCTCCCCCCCCCCCCCCCCCCCCCCCCCCCGCCCCTCTTTTATCACACACACACACACACATTCTCTCTCTTATCACACACACACACACACACACACACACACACTCTCTCTCTCTCTCTCTTTCTTTTATCACACACACATACACAAACACTCTCCCTCTCTCTCTCCCTCTCTCTCTCTCTCTCTCTCTCTCTCTCTCTGATTCTCTTCTTCTCCTTCTTCATGTCCTCCTCCTCCTTCTCCTCCTCCTCCTCGTCCTTCTACTCCTCATACTCCCCCTGAATGTGATATTTAAGTAAATTTAAAAAACCCTCTTTCTACAATGTCCTCTAAACGTGCTCAAAACGCTATTCAAGTGACCCCAAGCCAACAGCAATACTTAACATGTAGGACGTGATATAACACCTGGTAGGCAATGATTACAGTACAATCCATTTCTTCGACAGAGACAGCGCTGTTACAGGTTAGGTACATATTTTATACCTAAGTGCGGTGAGAGAGTGCAAGGATTCAACTTTTTCACGCTAAAACGGAATGGAATTTGGAAACTTCCGATCCGAATTGAGGGGGGTGGGGGGGGGGGGGGGGGGGTGGGGGGGGGGGGGTGGGTGGGGGGGGGGGGCTCTTGCCACAGAATTACACATGCATACATGTAAGATCATGTGGCAGGTTAGGCTACAGTCGTGCCTCGCGTGTATTTTAATGAGTACAGTAAAAGGTGACTAATATGACGTAAATAAGGGGAAGTAAGCCATAGATAAGCTTAAACCACGTAGTAGACTTACCTCCCTTGTGTAATCTGTGTCAACTCGGTAATAAAATGAAAGTCGCGTCATGAAAATTGCCACACTCCGTGCTGGCGTGCTCTAAAAAGACGCGTATTAAAAATTTTGGCCAGAAAACTCGTCCTTCAAACACCAATCGGTTAAAATGACCAACTTCTTGTCTAAAACTCTCAAACCTGGGACTTCATCGAGGTTCTGACAAAGTGAGGATCATTTTAATCTCTCGATATTTGAAGGACGAGTTTTCTGGCCAAAATATTAAATGCGTGTTTTATTTTCCCAGAGGACAGCAGAGAGCGGTCCTTAGGTTTGTTGATCTTGTTAGAAGACACCGTCCTGACACCGTCGCAATATTCAACAATACGTCTTTTGGCAAGCAGGTACTCATCAATAATCGAGCAGAATCATATTCTAGTACATTCCGGCTGTTCTATCTGTTCTCCTCTATGGGTCTGAACATCAACATCTCAAGCTGATAGATGATAATGGGTCCGAATCATAGAAACTGACAGCACATTCTCCAAAAAACTAAATGCATTCCAAAACAAAAATGCCAAACAAGGATCCTGAGGATATTTTGGCCAAAAGTAATTTCGAACAAAAAAAAAACTGGAACCAGTATCTGAATCTGTAAAGAGGAGAAGGTGGAAATGGACTGGACGTGACCTCAGAATGGACTCGAGCACCAATCCCAGGATAGCCTTCAGGTGGACCCTCCAGGGAATGAGAAGAAGAGGCCGGCTGCAGGATACCTGGGGGAGGATTACCGAGAGAGAAATGAAAGCTAGTAGATGGTCTTGGGAACAGATGACAAAAATGGCCTCTAGCCGAGAAAGATGGCGTTCCATCGTGTCAGCCGTTTGTGCTGATCAAGCACCGAGAGGATATGTAAGTAAGAATCATATCCTGTTGCTTTGGAGGAGTGAGATAAAATGTGTCCTGGAGTCCCAACTGGTATTCTGTCCTCACCTCACCTCATTGTCTTGACGGAGCTGGTCGTAGAGGACATCAGAGATGGTTAGTTATACAGTAAGGACCCTTCATCCAGATGTGTCGTCACCTCATCTCATTGTCTTGACGGAGCTGATCGTAGAGGACATGAGAGATGGTTTTAAAGTAAGGACCCTCCATCCAGATGTGTCGTCACCTCACCTCATTGTCTTGACGGAGCTGATCGTAGAGGACATGAGAGATGGTTTTAAAGTAAGGACCCTCCATCCAGATGTGTCGTCACCTCACCTCATTGTCTTGACGGAGCTGGTCGTAGAGGACAAACGAGAGATGGTTAGTTATACAGTAAGGACCCTCCATCCAGATGTGTCGTCACCTCACCTCATTGTCTTGACGGAGCTGGTCGTAGAGGACACACGAGACATGGTTAGTTATACAGTAAGGACCCTCCATCCAGATGTGTCGTCACCTCACCTCATTGTCTTGACGGAGCTGGTCGTATAGGACACACGAGACATGGTTAGTTATACAGTAAGGACCCTCCATCCAGATGTGTCGTCACCTCACCTCATTGTCTTGACGGAGCTGGTCGTAGAGGACAAACGAGAGATGGTTAGTTATACAGTAAGGACCCTCCATCCAGATGTGTCGTCACCTCACCTCATTGTCTTGACGCAGCTGGTCGTATAGGACACACGAGAGATAATAATAATAATAATAATAATAATAATAATAATAATAATAATAATAATAATAATAATAATAATAATAATAATAATAATAATAATAAGCATATTTATATAGCGCCTTTCGTCGAAACCTCAAAGCGCTTTAAAAAAAACCAAAAAAAAAAAAAAAAAACAAAAAAAAAAAAAAACAACATTCAACCAAGGTATCAAAACAATTAAGAGCATTAAAGGGCATCAATACATCATCAATATAAATGTCATATACAATACATTTAAAATTCAATTAAGTAAATATTTCCTGAAAAGGTGTGTTTTCAGGGCTTTTTTGAAAATGTCTATTGAGCTCGAGAATCTCACAGATTGAGGGAGATCATTCCAAATCGTGGGTCCGAATTTCATAAGAGACCTATCACCAAAATACTTAAGTTTAGTTTTAGGAGATGCTAACAATTTTGAATCGTGGGATCTAAGATTTCTCAGAGGTACGTATGGTTGGAGTAAGTGTTGAATGTAAAGAGGGACAGAAGACTCAAATACACCAAAGCAGATGAGGGCTATTTTATATTCAATTCTAGCCCGGACTGGCAGCCAGTAGAGGATTCGAAGCATGTCCTGTGTATCATCGTAATGAGATTTTCCCAGGACTAACCTAGCCGCACAATTCTGTACTCTCTGGAGCTTGTTTATTTTGTTATTAGGGAGACCAGCGAGCAGTGAGTTGCAGTAGTCAAGACGTGACAAGACCAATGCCGAGACAATTATCTTCAAGGTGTTGAACAGTAAAAACGACCTCATCTGTGATATTCTACGGAGCTCAAAGTACATAATTTTCACATTATTGTTTATATGCTGATCCATAGACAAAGAACTATCCAGAATGACACCTAAATTTTTAGCCTTTTCAGAAATAGAAATATCAGAATTAGATATAGTTAGAGTAGGATTTGAAAATTTGAAAGACTTTAATTTTTGCTGAGTTCCTATCAAAACAACTTCAGTTTTGTCTTCATTCAACAATAGCTTATTTGCAAGCATCCAACTTTTGATGGAGTCACAACAATTTTCTATATGACAGACAAGAGAGGAGAGATCACGAGGAGAAGCAGAGTTATATAGCTGCGTGTCGTCAGCATATATGTGGTAATTAACAGAATGGGAGCGTATTACTCTGCCCAATGGTAAAGTATAAAGGGTATAAAGTATAGGACCTAAAACCGAACCTTGCGGGACGCCATATTCTATATAGACATCGTTAGAAACTTTGCCATTTACACTCACTGCCTGTGATCTATTGGTGAGATATGATTTAAACCACGAAAGAGTAGTACCAGAGATGCCAAAATCAGAATAAAGCCTATCACATAGGATTGAGTGATCTATTGTGTCGAATGCCGCAGATAGATCTAACAGCGTAAGGATAGATATATTACCATTATCACTTGCTATCAGCAGGTCAGTCACGATTTTCAAAAGGGCGGTTTCAGTGCTATGATGCTTACGGTAAGCTGATTGAAAAGGCTCGATAAGATTGTTTGAATCTAGATGATTCCTTAGCTGCTCTAGTACCACTCTCTCCAGGATTTTTGAAAGAAAGGGCAAGTTAGAAACAGGGCGGTAATTCTTCAAATTTTCAGGGTCCAAATTATGCTTTTTTAAAAGAGGAGTGACGATTGCTTTTTTGTAGCAAGATGGTTAGTTATACAGTAAGGACCCTCCATCCAGATGTGTCGTCACCTCACCTCATTGTCTTGACGGAGCTGGTCGTAGAGGACAAACGAGAGATGGTTAGTTATACAGTAAGGACCCTCCATCCAGATGTGTCGTCAGCTTCCTTCATTAGTGTTGGGTTGTCCACCCTTGTCCATTCCTTGACACTGTCCATCCAGCACTTTGCCGTCATTTCCTTCTGCCTCCCTACATGGTCTCTTTTAGTTGGTGTGTCAACGTGTCAAGACGTGTATCTATCTACTGAGTTATTATCCTACATTTCACAAGTAATTGTTTCTGCCTTGGATTGAAATTTATATTAGTCTATTGGTGACAGTGTTGGGTGTGTCGCCATCTTTGTCCATTCCTTGACATTGTCCATCCAGCACTTTGTTTGCCGTCCTCTCCTTCTGCCACCCTATAAGGTCTCTCGTACAAAGGTATTTACCAATGTCTGATGGCGTGAAACATGTCCAAACAAAAACAGTTCTCTAATTTTTACCATAGATAGGAGAAAGTCCTGAAATTCCGTTAGAGAAACAACTCATCTGTTCACCTCTTCCACTGTCATTTGGTGTGTCCTGATGGTGACTGAAATACGCCTATGATATCATGAATATCTAGAAATAAAAATGTGTTTGAAACAGTGTCAGACAAAGCATCCTAATAGGATTCAACAGTCGTCACTTCCTTCCTAATGACGCATTGTAACTTAGTAACACTGGCCCTAAACTATCGGAACAATGGCGGACGCCCGTATGAAATATTTCTCCGGCGGGCATAAAAGCGTATCCAGAGGGGGAAAAAACATAAATTTGATGATGTTTTGACTTTTACACATTCTGTTCACAAGACATATGAAAAGTTCTAGCCAGCTTGAAGAATAAAAAGTAATGATTTTCTTTGTTTAGAACCAAGATGGCTGCCGTTGCCGGGCGGCGTGACATCAGACTACTGAATCCAATTCGACAGATCGTGGATAGCTCATACGGTAGAGTCACGCTCTCACCGACCACGCGGAGTTGTCGTACCAGTAAGGTCGCGGGTTCAAACCCCCATCACCGCCGCTAAATTTTTTCATTCTCTATTGTCTTCTGGCACTTTCCTACTCACTTCATCTCTTGTTATTATCAACATAAGTGCCTGCTCCACTCACTTTTCTGAATCGAAAGAGAATTGAACTCCCGGGACCTCAGCCTGCACAGACTGCAAACCGTCGTGCGATAGTTGGTGAACATTAAAATTATTGTCGATGCCTTGCCCGTTAATTGAAGATACCGACAGCGATGAGGTGGAGATGTGACTTCCATGACAGACAATGTGTACTGTATGAATTGGAATTTTGGTCCCGCATGAGTGGAGCCCTCAATGTAGTGTATAAATTATTGTGAAATATTTGCGGAACGCCATTTAAATGTGAATAATGGAAATCAAATTTCCATGTTATGATATGTTATGGCCGACACCTGTCCAGTGACAGGACACAGATAAGGCCATTTTCATGTACTGGTCGTGACTCAACTTATTTCGTCCCGCTGTTTATTTCTTAATGCTTTTTTATCTTCCTCTTCTTACTCATCCAAACCCCGCCCCTTCCATTCTTTTGTAATGACACACACGGGAATAGGGTTCAACAGTCGTGACGTCACTTCCCTCGTAATGACACACACGGGAATAGGGTTCAACAGTCGTGACGTCACTTCCCTCGTAATGACACACACGGGAATAGGGTTCAACAGTCGTGACGTCACTTCCCTCGTAATAACACACACGGGAATAGGGTTCAACAGTCGTGACGTCACTTCCCTCGTAATGACACACACGGGAATAGGGTTCAACAGTCGTGACGTCACTTCCCTCGTAATGATACTCACGGGAATAGGGTTCAACAGTCGTGACGTCACTTCCCTCGTAATGACACACACGGGAATAGGGTTCAACAGTCGTGACGTCACTTCCCTCGTAATGACACACACGGGAATAGGGTTCAACAGTCGTGACGTCACTTCCCTCGTAATGACACACACGGGAATAGGGTTCAACAGTCGTGACGTCACTTCCCTCGTAATGACACACACGGGAATAGGGTTCAACAGTCGTGACGTCACTTCCCTCGTAATGATACTCACGGGAATAGGGTTCAACAGTCGTGACGTCACTTCCCTCGTAATGACACACACGGGAATAGGGTTCAACAGTCGTGACGTCACTTCCCTCGTAATGACACACACGGGAATAGGGTTCAACAGTCGTGACGTCACTTCCCTCGTAATGACACACACGGGAATAGGGTTCAACAGTCGTGACGTCACTTCCCTCGTAATGATACTCACGGGAATAGGGTTCAACAGTCGTGACGTCACTTCCCTTGTAATGACACACAGTGGAATAGGGTTCAACAGTCGTGACGTCACTTCCCTCGTAATGACACACACGGGAATTTCACTAGAATGTGTCCGATTTGACACTAACATGACGTCACGTCTTAAAAATGTAGCCTCGTTTGAACCCCGAGTCGCATCGGTGTTACTGCTCTCTTGACGAAAGCAGTTAATTCTGTAGTTCTAACCAAATAAGTAATGTGGAAACTTATGAGGAAAATGAATACGATCTGTTAATCAGCAAACAGCCAAACTCTGGGAAAACTTGTATTTAAAAATTTGGCCAGAAAAATCGTCCTTCTCGATTTAAATGACCTTCATCTTGGCAAGAACTCTCAAACCTGGGTCTTCCTTGAAGACCTCGCGGAAGGCCCAAATTTGAGAGTTTTTGACAAGTTAAGGGTCATTTAAATCGATCGATATTTGAAGGACGAGTTTTCTGGCCAAATTTTAAAATCCAAGTATTTCCCCAGTACGACAGTTTGAGTTACAGGTTAAAACGATAAAAGACGTCAAAGTTTTGTCAGCCCTCATCACACTGACAGACCTGCCTGTACTACGGACATTTCGTAGAAATACGAATTTTTACCTCAGCTACAGATCGGCATAGATCTCTTTGACTCAATCAATCTTGTTAAAAAGGAGGAAAGTCTAGATCCTTAGAACCTGTAGTCAGGACTTTGGAGCATTTTTGGATCATGTGTTGTGATACTAGAAAGTAGCTCGAATGATTGCCATGCAAAATATAGGCTTTATTCAACATTTAAATTTACATGATCCGGAAAGAAATCAAAACACGAAGAGTTAGACAATACAGTACAGACACAGATCAATTACAAACATAAAGTGACAAATAGAACTATCTCTAGACAGTAAACAATATCATGGCAACCAAGTCGAGGGCAAATTACTTATTTCTAAAGCTATCTAGGGTGAATTTTTCATTTTTTCCCTCGGAAACTACGAATTTTTGAAATTTTAAGTAGACAGCTGTACACTAGGGTGGGGTGTGATGTGAGATTCCAAATTCTAATGTAGTAACCACCAGGCGTTGACCACACTGTGATCCTCCAACCATTAAAACGGGTCTTGACCACCGATGGGTAATATAAATGGTGCTGCTCGAAGCCCGAAGAAATAAATCACAATGCGAAATTAAATGTAAGCTTCCATTTGATATACGAAAGCTGATAAAGGTGACGTTTCGGGTTTCCCCTTTATCAACAAAACAGGATGAATGAAACACTACAGACCAATGAGATAATGTGGTAGTGGTGTTGTTAAGATGAATAAACAAAAAACATGAATGCTTTTCATCGGATGAATCCTGTTTTGTTGATAAAGGGGAAACCCGAAGCGTTCATTTTATCTGTTGTGGTATATTAAATTGAAGCTTACATTTAATTTCACATTGTTATATTTATTACTTAACCACCACTGTTACACCACAACAACCACCACATCGCCATCACCACCACCACCTTTACCTCACCAACCTGTTGTTTATGACCAGCCCTGTGATCACACCATCCACGCTACAGACCTCAGACCTGAGACTATGGTCCATTGTTATAAAACACACACACACACACACACACACACACACACACACACACACATTAATCATAATGCTGTATGACACACGCACACATAACCCACCTTGTTTTATAAGATCTCTATCTTTTCTGCCGTACTCTGGAAAAAACAAAACACGTAATTAAAATTTTGGCCAGAAAACTCGTCCTTCAAATATTAATCAATTAAAATGACCATCATCTTACCCATATCTCTCAAACCTGGGACTTCCATGTCGTCCCATTGTTTGACACTTTTTGCCAAGATGTGGGTCAAGTTGATCGATCGATATTTGAAGGACGAGTTTACTGGCCAAAATTGTAAATACCTGTTTTGTTTTTTTCAGAAGACGCCAGTTCTCTCTTTCATTCTTTCAGAATTATGACTTTGTTGAAAGTCCACGATAAAATCGTTTTACGATCGTGTTCGCATTTCACACACACACACACACACACATACACACACACACACACACACACACACACAGACACACACGTTACTGAGTCTGTGTTGATTTCTGGTCACAAGAGGACACGGCCAGGCAATCAACATTATGAATCAACTCGTCGGTTTTCCAATATACTTTTGAAGAAAATCTTTGTATTTTCAGAGGAAAGAATATTTTTGACAAATTTACCAGCTGATTATGTGTGTATGAAACAGTGCCGGACAAACGAGAAAGAAAATACAAGAAAAAAGAACATTTTAAAAAACGCCAGCTGCCTCGACTGAGGATCGAACCTGAGACCTTAAATCGAGCTTTAAATTGAGCTTTTATATAGCGCAATATCCACTAAATGTGCTCAAAGCGCTTTACAAGGGGTCCCTAGCCAACAGCAACACTAAACATGTAGGACGTGACATGACGCCTGTTAGGCGATATTACAATTTTTTCGGATAAAGACTCATTTTACACATGAGTACGATGAGTACCCCCCCCCCCCCACCAACACATACTTAATACTTGTTAAGCTATATTAATATAATATACATGTTTTTGTTGAAGCTGCCATCATTTCTGCTGCTGTTATTGTTATTGTTATTGGTGTTGTTGTTTCTTCTTCTTCTTCTTCTTCTTCTTCTTCTTCTTCTTCTTCTTCTTCTTCTTCTTCTTCTTCTTCTTCTTCTTCTTCTTCTTCTTCTTCTTCTTCTTCTTCTTCTTCTTCTTCTTCTCTACCTTGCCGTCAATGGCCTTTTGTATTTTTCAGAAGGACATTTACCAATGCAAACCTTCTGCTATAATAGTGGAGAAACGTATGATGTCAAAAAAACCGGTTCCTTTTTCATTGGAAGTGTAAAACCACTCTTCCAGAGGACTGGATACATACCTTGTTGTGTAATTCATCTTCTGGTGTCAGAGTGATGACATCTTATTTTCTAGTCTAAATAAATGCTGGTCGTCAATAAAGATGATCCATCCTTGCTCTTTTACGTCCCGTGAATCTTAGAATCTACCTACTGTGCATCCTGCTACTAAAATAATTATGATTCAATATGTAACCTATTCATTATTTGTGTCCTCCGAAGGACTGGTTACATAAACACTTCTAATGATTTAGGAACCAGAAAAATAGAAGGTATGACGTCGTGACTTTTCTTCTCTATTCTACTCCAACCCAATCCACGACCCCCCTTTGTTTATGATGTGTACAACAACCACAATTCACCACAATCCTGTCGTACTCTTGGAAAACTCATATTTAAAAATTTGGCCAGAAAACTCGTTCTTCAAATATCGATCGATCTAAATGACCCTCATCTCGGCAAAAACTCGCCGAAGTCCCAGGTTTGAGAGTTTTTGCCGAGATGAGGGTCATTTAAATCGATCGATATTTGAAGAACGAGTTTTCTGGCCAAATTTTTAAATATGAGTTTTTCCCAGAGTACGACACCATGATGGTCCACGGGCCCATCCCAATGTCTTGCATTTTTGCATCTTGTTACGGCCCTTGTCTACACGGTTCACTGACATCGGGTGACAGATGGTGGACTGGCTTGACCCAACGTGCACCTATTTACAGGTCTGATAACCCAATTCCTTACTTATGGGCACATTGTTGTCATGGAAATCTAATTAAAACAAAAAACACCCCAAAAAACGACGCAAAATATTATGTATTACAACAATGTTCAATCAAGACCATAAAATTGCGTTCGGGTATCAGACCTGCAAATATGTGCACGTCGACTAGTTAGTGCACTCCTCTGCTCTCTCTTCACTATACACACACATATGTTACCCATCGCCTCCAATCGGTAATCTGTCGGAGAACACCGATGACTAAAAAGCAAAAAAAAAAAATAAAAACAAAAAATAAATAAATAAAAATAAACAAAAAGTAGTCCTTTAGAGCCATCTGGTCCACTGAGACGGAGTTTATCCCGGTTTCTATAACGTGAAAGGGACAATAGCAATTGCTTTCTACCCTTTGGATAGGACGCTAGTCTATCGTAAAGTGCTTTCCACCAGATCTAACAAATCCAGTTGCCCAACCACTGCATGGTGGACAGGGGTGGGGGGGGGGGGGGGAAGAAAAGAATCCCGACTGCACCTAATCGATTTCGGTCCTTTTGCTTGTGAAGAGAGTGATCTAACAACTGAGCTATCGAAACAATATTTTGAAACAACGCTGTAGAAGTTGGTCCTTAAAACATCACTTAGAATATTGACAATTTGATGTATTGATGGTTTTTAAAATTTATTTTTTGTTATTGGCCGAAGAAGTGTTTGGTGCCCGAAACGTTAGTAATACTCTTCTTTTTCAAAGCTATTTGTTTTTGTTCATGACTTGTGGCCAAATCTGTCGTACTCTGGAAAAACTCACATTTGAAAATTTGGCCAGAAAATCGTCCTTCAAATATCGATTGATTTAAAATGACCCTCATCTTGACAAACCCTCTCAAACCTGGGACTTAGTGAAGTCAAATTTTCAAGTAATATGGGTTTTTTTTCGGAGTACTACAGAAATGATAATGAGTGGGGTTAGTCGTAGTGTGGCGGTTTTTTGTTTGTAATGTATTCATGGCGTATCTAAGGGATGGCGGTGTTGTGGTGGCGGTGGTGGTGGCGGTGGTGGCCGTGTACCACGTGATGTGTTGTCACGGATGACGAAAGTTGTTGTGGCCATTCCTGTTTCAAGGTCAAGGATTACATCGTTTGTATACCTGTTGTCACCATCGTTGACCAATGGTCAGTATCGCTGACCACTGGTGGGTTGGGGACAATATCCACAATAACAACTGATGCATTTGATCCAAGCGTCACGTGATAATATACCTGTCGTACAGAATCTCTCATTATTTAAGAGACATCACAAGTCAGAATCAGTGGCGGATCATTCATGACGCAAAACAGGGATTTGCCTTCAGGCCAGCCAGAAATTTGCCGCCCCCTTCTCTCCCCCCTCCCCCCTAAGACTGTCCCCTATTAAATGCGGTCAGGATATTTTAAATGTTAAAGTGTGCCAGAAGCGACAAAATTATGTAATAAAAATAGTTTTTTTAAAAAATGTTATTTATTTTAAAAATACCATTTTATTCCCAAGCATTATGTTTCAATTTCTTTTTATTATCAGGCCCCAAAACTGTGATGATTATTTATATATATTCCTGCCAATGGGGGAAGGGGGGGGGGGTGCGTAAGGACAGCAGATCTTTAATCCAGGGCGGGTCAGAAATCATATTTTAGGAAGTGACTTTCACAATTAAATTTTGTTAAGTCCCATTCAGATAGAAAATGGGTCACTACTCTCAAACAATTTATTGGACCTTTGAAAACGCTTAAGGTATTCATGGTTCTATGAGGCAAACAAGACACGTCATTTCATCTTTAAGGAACAAAACGCTCTCACTTTCTCTCTATCCATCCATCTGTCTGTCTATCTATCATTACTTTTGGACATCCTCCCACCTGCTTTCCACCAACCTTGGTTTACTTTGATATTTAACTAGTCTGTCGCTAGATAACATTCTGGAGAATTCCAATATCTCTATGGTGAAGACCTGGATAGGCATCTGACTGGGAGTCTTTGTCATGCTGGGATTTAGATAAATGGGTGAGTTAGGGATGCAGGAGGCTGTCGTTGACAAACACTTGCAGTTTGTAACAGTAAAGTATTTTGCATGTTTGGTTGTTTGAAAAAAAAAATCAAATGGAGTTCTGGCCTACATTTCAGGTATAATTCTTTGTAACAGTCGTCATCCTCACCAACACACATGGTGACACATTTGGCAGGCAATCAAATGGTTTGAGGTTTGATCCCCAGTCAGGGTTAGCTGATTTTTTTGGGATGTTTTTTCTGTTTTGTACTATTCGGTCCGTGACACGCTCTGTGTCCTATACACACCGTCTCTGAGTTTCGTTGATTTTGATTGTGTAGATAATTCAGTGCATTCGTTTGAACACATTCCAACATCTCCATGTTATACACACATTCACATACACACACATAACAACACACGCACATAACACAGCTAACATACGCATACACTCACATAACACACACACACACACACATATACACATACATACACATACACACACCGTGTCAGAAGTGATGGATACTGGATAAAACAAGATTCAGACTGAGAACACCATGTATATCCGCCACAAACACGCGTATAGATAGAATGCGCTTGGCCAAGGAGTTCACAACATTGCCATCCGGAAGTATAACGGACCAACACACAAACTCTGTGTAACCATGAACTTTTATAGTCTGGTTAATACAGTTTAGTGAGAACAACTCACAAACGCGGATGGCAAAAACAATAACAAAGGCCTGAGTGACGTCATCTGCATACTATCTATTAATCGGTGTGTTAAATAGTGCAAACACGGGTCGTCCACTTGATAGTGTAGGTGACAAAGCTTCAGTAATCATTTGTCTTTTAACCTAGGGTTAAACACTTGCGCATGGAAACTTTGAACAGAATCCCCCGAGGTCTCTAAGACACGAAGAAATGTGATGGTCAGGCGTTGGGCCTATCGTCAAATCAACAATAAAATGAAACATTTCTATAGAGCATTTCCATAGATTAAGATAATAATAATAATAATAATAATAATAATAATAATAATAATAATAATAATAATATAATAATAATAATAATAATATATAATAATAATAATAATAATAATAATAATAATAATAATAATAATAATATAATAATAATGATGATGATGATGATGATGATGATGATGATGATGATGATGATGATGATGATGATGATGATGATGATGATGATAATAATAATGATAATAATAATGATAATAATAATGATAATAATAATAATAATAATAATAATAATAATAATAATAATAATAATAATGATAATAATGATAATAATAATATAATAATAATAATAATAATAATAATAATAATAATAAATAATAATAATAATAATAATAATAATAATAATAATAATGATGATCATAATAATAATAATAACAATAATAATAATAATAATAATAATAATAATAATAATAATAATAATAATAATAATAATAATAATAATAATAATGAATCTACATAGCGCCTAGTTCCAATTAAGATTGATCACTGGCACTTTCCATCAACATGTACCATAGACAAATATAAAACGGACATGTTAAAAACCACATAAATACGATGATAACATAATAATATTATAATAAAATCCATACTGAGAGTCCAAATTATCTACCCTACAGAAAAAGCTCAGTATTTAACCGTTTTCTAAAGATAAGTGGATTTTCACTATTTTTAGTTTCAATTCTGATGGAGTTCCACAATCGGGGGGGGGGGGGGGGGGGGGGGGGGGGGATGGTGGTCAAAGGATTTCTCATGAAAAACTAACGATTTTGGGGGTTCCCTCTATGCGATTCACAAAATTTAATTTATTTCCCAGCTGTCCACTCGGATATATATATATATATATATATATATATATATATATATATATATATATATATATATATATATATTATATTTCATTCAGTACTAGTCGCTTGTTAAGCGTCCTTTTTTGAACTTACTCTTATAATATCCGTCACCACCTATAGCCATGTATTTATGCACATCTGAGTCGAGTGAGGTTAAGTTTGTTAAGTGCCTTAACCGATTTTCCACGATCACTGTCACTCATCCAGCCAGTGATCACGCTGAGCATTGCTTGACAGCTGTGAGAAGACGGGAAACCGTACCGGTTAGCCACTAAAGAACAAAGGAACTAAAAAAAACTTATTTTGTATTTGAAGCAGTACATATGGTAACCCTATATATATTCTTCTATATCTATATCTATATCTATTCGTGTCAACGAATATTTTATCCAACGCGCTTTCATGCTCTAAGTAAACAACGGAATTGCGTTATATAAGAGCTAGTAAATTGTAAGTTGAGTCCTTGGAAAAGGCTCTTTACTCACATACTCTCACCGCACTCAGGTGTAGAACTAGTACCAGAAATGTAATAGCGTTATTTCTGTCCAAAACAAACAAAAAACAAAACCAAAAAAAAAACACCAAAAAAACAAAAAACAAACCAAAACAAACCCGGTAATAATATCTGACATGCGTTATGCTTCGTCCTACATGTTTATAGTGTTGCTGTAGGCTTGGGACCCTTTGTAAAGAGCTTTGAGCTGATTTAGTGTATATTGCGGTAAATAAAAATTCAAGTTATTTCTCTAAAATTGTCAAAGGTTGTTGCTTGATGCCTTGATTGTGTTGATTTCCCAGGACACAGGCCAGATCCCCAGGTAGGACGCTTGATCGATGATGGCCGATGATGAAGGACGGACGTATTTCTCCTACAGAGGGTCGGCGACCCCACAAGACATCAGCAATGGGAACCATGGGAATTACAGGAATACATTGACGTCTTTACACTCCAATGTCAGGTAGGAAAAGGGGGGGGGGGTGTGAATGTGACTCTCTCTCTCTCTCTCTCTCTCTCTCTCTCTCTCTCTCTCTCCCCTCTCTCTCTCTCACCCCCTCTCTCTCTCTCTATCTCACTCCCCCTCTCTCTCCCCTCTCTTTCGCACTTTCACTCTCTCTCCCTCCCCCCCCCCCCCTCTCTCTCTTTCTTAGCGTGTGTATGTGTGTGAGAGATTCACACACACACACACACACACACACACAGAGAGAGAGAGAGAGAGAGAGAGAGAGAGAGAGACAGAGAGAGACAGAGAGAGAGAGAGTATGTTTATTTTTAAAGATCAGTATTATGTGTTGTGATATATAATTTACTGACAAGCGTCTCAACACCTTCAACATCAACATGCTTTCTCTTTTTGTCTTGGGATGAGATTACTTAGTTTTGTCTTCACCCTGGCCGAATACCCTAATTGGGAGGGAAACAGTCAAATGTATAGTTAGAGTTTTGGGGGATGATGTTTTTTTTCCTTGTACATCCTCTCTCTTTTATGCACTGCAGTGTTTTCAGTTTTACATATATATAATTTGTAAACATTTGAGAGTATTCCCCTTAGTGGGGACCTGTGCTTCTGCCAAGATAAGACTTTTGGGTGATCTGAAACCAAGTACAATGACATTATGCTCTTGGAATCTACATCTGTTTCCTATTTGATCCAATTCCCCTTTGTCTTACCTTTTCTTTTGTGCTTTAATTGTAATTCTAGAACGTTTTACTATCCCATTTTATTCCTTTTTACTGGCGCTGATATGACCTTAATGTGTTGCAAGCGCCGTAAAACCCTAACAATCAAACCACATCATATCAACCATTAATCTTTTGTAGTTCCAGGGGAGACAACAATGAAATAACAACCCTGGCAGTCCGGCCATACCAGAGTAGCCTCCTCGACTCACCCCCACCCAGTTCCATCGTTCTGCTCCTGTCTCCCCCCTACCCGGGCTGCCTCCCCACCCACCCATGCCTTGCCCCACCCTACACCCCCTATGACTCCTTGGCCAGAGACAGTGGTGTGGATGACCGCTTATACGTAAGTCTTTAACGATGCTATGCGTTTAGATAAAATACTCACAACATCCGCCATTCAAATTAAACTTCACAACATACAAATCTATGTGTGTACCCTTTAACGTTTATGGATGGAACGAAATTGACGTCACTCAGCTCTTTGGTATTGTTTTTTTCGCCAGCCATTTTTATGAGTTCTCACTAAACTATATTAATCAGACTATAAACGTGTAAGTTTACACATAGCTTTGTGTGTTGGTATAATATATCCGGCTGGCGGATGTTATGAGATTTTAACAAAACGCATAGCATCAATAGTCTGATATGATTTAGTGGGAACTTTTAACTAACAATTTAAAAAAAAAATAACGCCCTTCCGCCACGACATCATAAAATATCGTCGCCTTGGCTTTCCACGAATGAATATAGATAATTCATCAAACAAGATGTCTGATGTCAAAAGGAATCACCGATGTTGTCCAAGTCAGCAAATTGGGGGTTCAAGGAAAAAAAAACGAAAGTGCCTGAAGCGGGGCTCGAACCCGGGACCTTCCGGTTCACTGTGCAATTCCTTAACCACTCGACCACTTCCCCCTCCCTATCACTAACAGGCTATCTAAAAAACTATAACAAAGAGCTGAATGACGTTAACTTCTTTCCCTCTATAATGCCCTACTTTGTAAATCCACGAACGTACGGACAATTTTGGGCAGAAATTTTGTCCTTCAAATATTCATCGATCAAAATGACCCTCGTCTTGGCAAAAACTTTCAAACCTGAGACTTTTTGAAGTGCCCAATCTGTCATCACACCAAATGGCAGCGATCAATAGAGAAATACAGTGATCCTCAATGTAGGCTCGTATTTCATATCCATTGGTAAAGCTGACGAAACATTGGTAGATCTACCACACCAATAGGACTCCAATAGGATTCAATAGTCTGATGTCACGTCCGCCGCCCAGCAACCAAAAGCTTGGTTCTAAACAAAGAAAATCGGTACTCTTTATTCTTCATGCTGGCTAGAACTTTTTCACATGTCATGTGATCAGAATGTATAAACATGATCAGATTTATAATGTTTTTCTCCTCTGGATACACTTTTATGCCCGTCGGAGAAGGTATTCATAAGGGCGGTGATGGAGATAATGGCGTCCGCCATTGCTTCGATAGCTTAGAACCAATTACTATGCGTCATTCAGAGGGAAGTGACGTCAGGACTGTTGAACCCTATTACAGTGAATTACCGGGGTCCCGATAGCTCAGTTGGTAGAGCACTCACGTCAAACGCAAAAGGACATGAATCCAAGCAGTAATTAAATAGACTATAGACTAGCGATAGACTAGCGTCTTATCCAAAGAGTAACAATTAATTTCAACTGTCCATTCCACGCTATAGAAACCGGGATAAACATCGACTCCATGGGCCCAATAGATCTGAAGGACAACTACTATAGACTTACTCAGGCCATTTGTCTCGTGAAAACCTGTGTAAAATCATGGAAGTCAGTACGATCTCAAAATGGGGTAAAGCACGTTGAGGGAAAATTGGTCATTCATAAAGGTGGTTATTCTTACCCAATGTGTACCCATTTACAGGTCTGATAAGCCAAATTGCTATGGTCTCACCGCTGTAATGGTAAACTCTCAGGCCAAGGTAAAAATAGTCACCAATACAACAACTGTTAAGTCAAACTTATAACTGCTTTTGATTATCAGACCGTCAAATAATAACACGTCGTTCTGACTACAATCTTTTTTTTTCTCACAGTAGTATGAATCTTTCAACATTTCATGGCTTTTTATAGAAAATATGTCCTATCACGTCATAACGCTATTATGACGGCTGTTATTTGATTTTACGTCTTATACGTTTTGTTCTCTCCCTCTTTTTGTTCCAGGCGAGTCGAAAGGTTCATTCTGACTTCACGAAAGGCACGGAGAATCTACGGCAATGTGTTCTCATGATGGCCATTGTCTTTCTACTCGTCTTTGGGGTGGCCATTTTTATGGCCGTCTACTATGGGAATAACTATTCCTCGTGAGGAAGATGAGGAGGAGGAGGAGAAGGTTGTGCAGGAGAGGAGGGAAAAGAGAGGAGTTGAGGATGAGGGGAGGAGAGGAGAAGCGGATTGGGAAGGAGAAGGAGTGGGAGGGGGTGGGGGTTAGAATTCAGAGAAGAGCGGTTGATATCGTTACATGATGGTGTTTAGTGTGCCCGTATTCATGATATTGGTTTATGCAGTGACCGTATTCATGATATTAGTTTATGCAGTGGCCGTAATCATGATATAAGTTTATGCTGTGGCCGTTTTCATGATATTGGTCTATGCTTTGGTCGTATTCATGATATTAGTTATTCTGTGGTCGTATTCATGATATTGGTCTATGCAGTGACCGTATTCATGATATTGGTCTATGCAGTGACCGTATTCATGATATTGGTCTATGCTTTGGCCGTTATCATGAAAACATGTCATGAATACAACTATTCGTTTGTATGTGATGGGATAAAGACGAAAGAGACACTGAGTATAGAAGAATGGACGGACAGGCAATGATGAAGATCAGGATTTATTACGGTTCTCCAGACACGACGGTTATTTCTGGTCTTGGAAAGCGCGTTTCGTGACAATTTGTTCATATGTTATTGACAATTAACTTTAAGGGAGGGGAAGGGGGGGGGGGGGGGGGGGGGGGGGGGGGAGAGAGAGAGAGAATAATGTAGAGACGAAGATGTTGTGATTGAAAATCTGGCTGGTTCAGTAATAAACGTCTCACTGTGTGCATGGATGGATGAAAGGCCTTGTTTGTAGGATTGATACACTCTACACATTGAAATACACAGCACTGCTCTGTGTTGTGTGTCTTTTTTTCCTTCTTTCCCTTTTTTTTGGTATAAAAATTAACAGATTAATTTAAACTTGCAAGCGCAATATCTACTAAATGTACTCAAAGTGCTTTGAAAGTGGTCCCAAGAGAACAGTGACACTAAACATGTAGAGCAAGACATGACGCCTGTTAAGCGCTATTGCAATATGTCTTCTTCAATGAGTGTATTTGACAGGGAAAAGATTGTGTGATATTTCAGGCTAGCGTGTTGTCAGTCATGAATGAAGCCGTGAAAGATTATGATTTTCAAGGGGGATAAGTTAATTTGATAAAACAATCTGAAAACAAAAAAATGACCAAAGTGAAAATTGCACACTATTTGGGTGGCGCCGTTGTTAAAATAATGTAGTCAGTACATTAAAAACAAATTGTCTACCATTAAATATATATATATATATATATATATATATATATATATATATATATATATATATATATATATATATATATGATTCTGTTGTACATAACCTAATTATTCACGTGACAATGAGATTACACACGATATAAACTCATATATATCTACACGTACATGTGTAATCTTGGCGTGTCATGACGTCACCAATCATGGAAACCTCAGGGAATTTGTAACATAAACACACATACACACACACACATTTCAATATCGTGTTTGTTATGATATTATTGGCCTTGGGGTGTGGCTACATCAATTTGACTTATTTTATTTCATATCTCGTGTACCTTTGTATTTTTACTTATCTTTATTGTTCTTGTTGTTGTTGTTGTTGGAGTTGAAGTGTACATAATATTTAATCATTAACATATTGATTAATTTGATATCTTGTTGCGTGATCTATTTTGGTTGTGTTTGTTTGTTTGTTTGTTTGTTTGTTTGTTTGTTTGTTTGTTTGTTTTTTCCTTGTTTTTAGGGGGTTTATTTTTTGTTGCCTTTTGTAGTTCGTTTTGTCCTATAGTATTGTTGTTGTTTTTATTACGATAACAATAGTTATATTATTATTGTTATTATTATTGTTATTATCATCATCATCATCATCATCATCATCATCATCATCATCATCATCATCATCATCATCATAATCGTCATCCTCATCATTGTTATTATTATTAATTATTATTATTATTATTATTATTATTATTATTATTATTATTATTATTATTATTATTATTATTATTATTATTATTATTATTATTATTTATTATTATTATCATGATTATTATTATTATTATTATTATTATTATTATTATTATTATCATTATTATTATTATTATTATTATTATTATTATTATTATTATTATTATTATTATTATTATTATTATTATTATCATGATTATTATTATAATTTCTGTCTTATCAGAATTTTCCATGACCTACTATTCACAGGTCTGACAACGGAAGGTAAATTGTATGACTTTGTCCTCATTGTTGTACTTGGCATTATTCTATGTTGGTTTGAGAGAATGTCCATGACAACAATGGGCCAATGCCAATTTGGGTTATCGGACCTGTATAATGACGGCTGGAGGACCTGTAGAATAACACTATTCTATTCATGTTTTCCAAAAGTTACTTTGACGCCATTAAAAAAAAAAAATTATTCATGGATTTATTCGATCGGTTTGATTTTCAGATCAATATAAATTGATGATGGAAGGTTACAAATCAAACACTGGCGTTGTGTCGTGTTGTACGACCCTTTGTTTGGATATTTCTTGTAAAATTCGTGAACAAAAATTGAAGATATCTCTTCACCCCCCCCCCCCCACCCCCAGGGTGGACAGGGAGGTCACTGTTGCTGTGTCTTCTAACGCATGTGTTGCTTTTTGTCAGTCTTGTGTTGAGATGGCTTGGTTTTGTCCTGACTCACGACCTTGAAAAATCATCAATCTGTTATATACTGATAATACATTCTGTTCATATCTGTTATATTTTATGTTTTGTATATATTTTGTAGACATTTGGGTGTGTTCCTTTTAGTGGGATACTGTGCTTGTGAGAATTTTAGGTGATCTCCAACAAAGTCCACTGATGGTGTGCTATTGAAGCCTATATCTGTTCCTATTTGGACCAATCCCCTTTGTCTTACTTTTTTCTTGGATGCTTTTGATTTCAATCTATCATTTGTTTACTATCCCATTTTATTTCTTTTTACTGGCGCTGGTATGACCTAAAAATGTTCGAGCGCCTTAAATAAACAAATGAGTTTTCAAGAATTATGGGATAGCCCAGTTTGTCCGGAATATTGCCAATTATATGTTCTCGTTAAATATATAATATATAATATACCATATAATATGTCTCGTGCTATACAACCTTATATACAATATAATATATACACCAAATGTTTATCCCACCAGTCTGTCTTCTGTTAGTTTTTACGAGTTGTTTCCATCCATCCCAGCAATCCCAGGGACCAGGATGTAAACACGTCACAATCTGTCTGGGGTCTTTTGACCTCCCATGGTGGCCAGGAGGTCACTCGCTACGTCTTCTATCCCCCTATATAGATAGTATGCGCTTGGCTAAGAAGCTCACAACTTTGCCATCCGGAAGTATAACGGACCAACACATATGAACTTATATTGTCTGGTTAATACAGTTTAGTGAGAACAACTCACAAACGCGGATGGCAAAAACAATAACAAAGGCCCGAGTGACGTCATCTTCGAACTATCTATAGAACGAAGTTGACGTCACTCAGGTCTTTGTTATTGTTTTTTGTTTGTTTTGTTTAGTTTTTGTTTTTGTTTTTGCAATCCACGTTTATTAGTAATTCTCACTAAACTGTATTAACCTGACTATAAACAATAATGGTGAAACAGTTTTGTGTGTTGGTCCGTTATACCTCCGCATGGTAATGTTGTGAGCTTCTTAACTAAGCGCATACCATCTATAGATAGAACGAAGTTGACGCCACTCAGGTCTTTGTTATTGTTTTTTGCTATCCGCGTTTATGAGTAATTCTCACTAAACTGTATTAACCAGACTATAAACTTTCAAGGTTACACATAGTTGTGTGTGTTGGTCCATTACACTTCCGGATGACAATGTTGTGAGCTTCTTAGCCAAGCGCATACTATCTATATCTGTTTTCCAATTTTCTTTGTTTCTTTCTTTGTCTTGGAATGGGATTACTTGGTTTTATTCTGGCCCTTGTCGGAGTCCTTGGCTGGGAGGGAGACAGTGAAATGTATTTAGTTTTGCCAGATGATATTTTTCTTCCTTGTAGATCATCCATACCTGCCAACCCTTCCACTTTTGGCGGAATCATTTCCTATTTTCACTCTTCCTTTTTGTACTATTCCGCTGTTGTCTCTAACACATTCCGATTTACAAAAATGATGATAATGGTAAGAATTAAAAAGAGCAAAAGGTGGGGGGGGGGGGGGGGGTGGAAGAGGTGAAATTCCTATTTGTTGTCTCAAATTCCTATTTTCAGGCGTCCTGATTCCACTTTTGGAATGTGAAGGGTTGGCAGGTCTGAATCATCTGTCGGTTATCGAATCTTAAGGTTTTTGGTTTGAATCCCGTTGTGTAAACATTGGAGTGGATTCCTATTTTTGGGACCTTTTGCTGGGTGAGACATTTAGGCTCGTTGGCTCAGTGGTAAGTTATCTCGTCTTGTCACAAAAGTCAATTAATGTTTAGCGTGATCAGTGGCCGGACGGGTGACAAGAACAAGGAAAATTCTGGTCCCGACGTTGTGTCCTTGGATAAGGCACTTTACACACATTACTCGACTCCGGTGTGAATGAGTTCCTGGTCACAGACAGTGATGAATGTTGTAAGAGTGTTACTACAAATAAAATGCCTGACAAGGGAACTGTATGAAGTTGATATGAAATATAATTCCATACAGCTTGCTGAGAGAATGAATGAAACATTGTGAAACGCATTGATCATGGTTTAATCCGTGAAGATGCGCTATATAATTGTTCATATTTAAGGGACAAAAAACAGCGATAAAGTCATTTGTGTTACAGGAAATTCATTTATTTTTATACAAATATAAATTTGATGTTATTCAAAGAATTTGATTTTATTGTAATGTAGTGTTAAAAACAAACAAAGCGGTAAATCAAAATTAAACAAAAAGACGAACCCCCTCCCTCCCTTCCCCCCCCCCCCCCCCTTTCCAAAAAAAAAAAGAGCCTAATGGCTAAAACAATAGATAAAAACAACAATAAGCAAAACAAAACAAAAGAAAAACAACAACAACAACAAAAAACAAAACAAAAACAAACAAAAACAACAACAACAAAAATCTTAACAAATAAACTAGAAGCGGGGTCGAAGATCAAAGTGAAGACAATACGCGTCATAACGTTGACCTTGTATCCCTGGGCGAGGCATTTGACACCAATTACTCCCCTCCAATGCCAGTCAGATGTCAAGATTGTCCAAAGACGGTAACGGGGACAGGAAGGGCCTTAATCCTTTTATCATAGACGTCGGGCCTAACTTTTATCTGAGCCTAAACAAAACAAAACAACAAACAAACAAACAAACAAACATTTCTCCTCTCGTGCCTTGAGTGTCCTCGCGTCGCCTGTGTCGACATGAGACGTGATACTGACCAAAACAGTACGTCACAAAGGAAGACGACGATCACCAAACGAAAGTAAAAAGCGAGTTGTTGTAAGAAGTGCTCAAGGAAACAAATGATTCTATAGATAGAATGAAGTTGACGTCACTCAGGTCTTTGTTATTGTTTTTTTTTTTTTTTTGCCATCAACGTTTTTGAGTATTTCTCACTAAACTGTATTAATCAGACTATAAACAATCATGGTTACGCACAATTTTGTGTGTTGGTCCGTCATACTTCCGGATGGCAATCTTGTGAACTTCTTAGCCAAGCGCATACACTATCTATTGGTTGAGCTGTTGATTACAACTCACGATTAAGTTTTTCCCGTGATCTTCGTCTTATTTTATGACGAACTTTTGGGTCAGTATCAGCATAGCCATCGATAAGTTATAGCCTGACACTGAAACCCAAAAAGACTGGCATTTTGACGTCATTATTTGGTTTTTGCACCGCCCAGTGAGTTGTTAGTAAAGCTCATGGAAACAAGTTATTTCATTGGTTGAAATATTGAATACAACTCACGATTTGTTTTCTTTTGTGGCCAAAGACTGGCATTTTGACGTCATTTTTTGGTCAGTGTCAGGCGATAAGTTAACGATGGCCACGATATCAGGCCATGAGTTTACAAAGGCCACGGTCCTAGGGTAACCATCGTTAACTTATAGCCTGACACTGGGACTTATAGTTTGACGTTATTTTTTAGGTTTGCGCAGCGTCTAGTGAGTTGTCGTTCGTAAAGCTCAAGGAATCTAGTGATTCCATTGGTTAAACTATTGAATACAACTCACGATTTGTTTTCTTTTGTGGCCAAAGACTTGTCATTTGACGTCATTTTTTGGACAGTGTCAGGCTATAAGTTTACGATGGCTGCAGTCCAAGTGGTGTGTCGTGTGTCGTGTGTAGTGTGTAGTCTAACCGTTCATCAAACTGTTTATCCACGAACGATATTTCCCCACATTGGTGTAGAGGGCAGGCACGTTGGGGGCGGCACAGGTGGTACTTCCAAGGGACACAACTCCATGAAGATAGAACACATCCTTGTCGGAGGGGGATGGACACATGAGGGGACCTCCGGAATCGCCCTGTACACGGGGAGGGAATGAGGGGGGGGGGGAGAGAATGAGGTGGTGCATTTTGAAACAATTGTGGGTATCGGTTATTACAGGGTATCGATTTACGGTGACAGAGATTGAATTTGATTAGAACGCCTTGTTTATGGGATCTGATCTACTCGAGTTGATTTCACATACCACCAACACCACTATCATCACCACCGCCATCATCATCCTTATCATCATCCCACCACAAAAAATCATCATCATCACCACCACCACCATAATCATCACCATTACAACCACCACCACTCTCACCACCACCACCACAATTGCCATGATGATGATAACCATGGCCAATACTACCACCAACACCACCATCGTCAC
>NC_088366.1:1225684-1228184 GCF_034508935.2 Berghia stephanieae | reverse complement strand
TTGTTGATTTCATTTACCTTTTCCCATCATTTATCTTCTATCCTGTGTGTATCATCACATTTTATCAATTCATGTGTTTGTTTACATTTCACGATTCTGTGATTGCGTACGAGACCTGCCAAATATTTCGATGTTTTCTGCCTGGATTTTATGTGATGTGCATGTTAATGTTTTGATTGCTTTTGTTGTTGGCTGAAGAAGGTTTGTGAGTCGAAACCTTCCGTGTCTGGTATTTTGTTCTGTAACAAAGCTGCTATTTTCCATTCATTACTTTTTTATACAAACATTTCACCACAAAATATCTTGACTTGACGTGAAAAAGAAATTTACTATTTTACTTTTTTGCACGCAGAGTCATTCGTTGACCTTTTAATACTGTAGATCTAACATCACAGACAAATATATATATATGATTACACACACACACACACATACACACACTAACACACACATACACACAGACACACAAACCAAAACAAAGAAACTTTACAATTTCCAAACTTATCGACAACGAGACGGAGAGATTTCATTTCGTGAAATTGGCGTATTGACATACGGAACTACATTCAAGAGACTTCGTGACAACAGACGAGTACTGATCCATTCATTGAACCAGACAGGATTTCTACGCCATCAAAAAGTAACACTGTTAGCTTTTCGTACGCCACCCATTTCCCCCGTTGTCATTTGAAAGTACAACTGTGTGTTTTTCCTACACTGCACACTAATGTTATCATTGCCATGACAAAATACACCTGATCTGATCTGTGTGTTTTGGGGGAAATTGCTACATCAGCACTGTTGTACTCTGGAGAAACACATATTTAAAAATGTGGCCAGAAAACTCGTCCTTCAAATTTCGATCGATTTAAATGACTCTCATGTTGGTAAAAACTCTCAAACCAGGGACTTCGCGCTTCTTCATATCCTATATTTCTTATCCATAAATAGTTGTGACTTTTATCCTTACAATTATCATATATAGCGTTAAGATCACGTGATGTGTTTATTAGTTGGCGGGAATGCTAATCTCACACATCATTTAAAGAAAAAAATTGAGCTTTTATATAACGCAATTTCCACTGAATGTGCTCAACGCGCTTTACAACGGTCCCTAATCAACAGCAACATTTTACACCTGAGTACGGTGAGAGAATGTGAGTAAATAGCTTTTTCCAAGGACTCAACTATGCGCCGAACGAGGCTCGAACTCATGAACTTCCGATCCGAAAGCGAGTGCCATACACAAGAGCACATAGCCGCACCATAGACATAGCGTTGATTCGCCGTGTTGCAAAAAGTCACAATTTCTTTAATTTGGCATGTTCTGTTAATCGGGAATTGATCCTTGTAAGTAAGTAAGTAGTTCTTCAGAGCCATTGGGCGCATGGAGCCGAAGTTTATCCCGGTTTCTGTACCGTGAAACGGACAATAGTAATTGCTTGCTATCCTTTGGATAGGACGCTAGTCTATCGCAAATTGATCATTGCATTCAATTGGTAATTTCCATCGTTTCCAAAATTATCGAATGAATTTGATTATTCGGTGATTGACAAACATCTCACCTACAGACAGACAAACAAAGAGACAAACACACAGACATATAGACAGACAAATAGTTAATACACAATATTTCACTCTGAGTTTCTCATACATTGAAATTCTGAAATAACTAATACGTTTTTGAACTCGTTCGCTGAAATATCACCTGGACTTTCAAATGGTTGTCTACATAATTGTGTCTGTCAGGTTTTCTTTCTGTCTGATGCGGACCCGCCTTCTTGGCAATACAAACATTCGTAATTGTTGGGAGATAAATATTTGTAGTCGCGACAATCAACTCTAAGAATAATCAATTTACCCTCACAATGATTACGTTACGTTTCAAAATCCTTACAATTCTGTACTCTGCCATCAATTTTCAATTTCAATAAGTGTTAACAACCCTAATACCGACTATATCCGTAGTTTACCCTGGTTACTTTTACCCCATGCCTATTTATTACATTTTTTCTGAGACAAATTATAGGCGGAGTATCAAAGTTAATGTTTTGTTAGTTTTTACATGTTAATGGTAGTTGAATAAAACTATCTATGTACCTACATACTCAATGACTTCATGACTTAGAAAATACTCACGAAGTTGTGAAATTGTAGCAAACATTTTGTAATTCAAAGAATTTTTCGTAATGGCCGACAAGTCCGGTCTACTTTTGTGTGTTGATTTTTTTTTCTTTTCTGTTTTAATTTTTTTTCGTTTGTTTTTTTAATTTGTTTAATTTTTCAGATATTTTTTGGTGGTAAAATCCAGAATTCTGTCCGCCGATATCTAATTTGGTTCTCCAATCTTTCGATTTCTCTTTTGTAAAAATTAACAACTAACACGAATGAGCAAGAACAAGTTTGTACAAAAGCAAATCTCAAAAATATTCTAATTTGAATCCTGGACAGATACAGCCATGGACATCTATAATAAAACACTCTGTTTTAAATTAACTTT
>NC_088366.1:1210684-1218184 GCF_034508935.2 Berghia stephanieae | reverse complement strand
ATTGTTCATGTCAATGTTTGTCCGATAGAATGACTGGTATTGTGTCATAAGGTGTTTGTCCAATAGAATGACTGGTATTGTGTCATAAGGTGTTTGTGCAATAGAATGACTGGTATTGTGTCATAAGGTGTTTGTGCAATAGAATGACTGGTATTGTGTCATAAGGTGTTTGTCCAATAGAATGACTGGAATTGTGTCATAAGGTGTTTGTCCAATAGAATGACTGGTATTGTGTCATAAGGTGTTTGTCCAATAGAATGACTGGTATTGTGTCATAAGGTGTTTGTCCAATAGAATGACTGGTATTGTGTCATAAGGTTTTGTCCAATAGAATGATTGGTATTGTGTCATAAGGTGTTTGTCCAATAGAATGACTGGTATTGTGTCATAAGGTTTTGTCCAATAGAATGACTGGAATTGTGTTCTACAAGACCGTAACGAAGAATAATAAACAAAACAGCTTCGAAAAATCGAAAAAGAACTGACAATTGAAGATCGTATACTTTCGTACCAGACGTGGCCATTATTTCTCTGTCATCTGTCTGGATTTTAAGCAATATATTAATGCTTTTACTGCTTTTGTTTTTATTTTGGCAGAATAAGAGTTTTGAGCCAGAAACGTTCCGTGTTTGGTTTTAATTTTTGTTCATTTTCAAAGCTGTTGTATTGTTTTCCATGGCTTTTTATATGTGACAATTTTTGGGGTTTATATTTGTTTTTGTGGGGTTTTTTTTTTTGGTTTTTTAAAATTTTGTTTTGCTGTTTCGGTTTGTTTGTTTGTTTGTTTTTTTTTTTTTTTTTGGGGGGGGGGGGTGAGGGGGTGTCAGTCATAAGCAATTTTCATTCAGCCCAGACTTGAGTATCACCCTAAGATAAAAGATTGAAATTTTAGCTCTTCAATATCTAAAATACCGAAGAAAAAAGTGGACCCTTAAAATTCCGTAGCTTGAAAAACACGTATTTATCATGTTGGCAACGGGGTGACATGTATATACATACATATATATATATATATATATATATATATATATATATATATATATATATATATATATATATATATATATATATGGGTGTGTGTGTGTGTGTGTGTGTGTGTGCATTGAGTTGACCCCAATGATCTCCACACTCTACAGAACTTTTATCCAAACACCAGTTTCCAAATCATCTGTAAAAGACGCCATGTTGTTTTAGATGACTGCAATAAGATTATTCTGTGCAAACACGGAGACGAAAAGGCCTCTCTGTACTAGTCATAAAAATAAGGAAATCTTTTGTGATTAAAAACTTAAATACACACACGAAACAGGAAAGTAATAAAGAACCTCTTCTTCTATCAAATTCAATATTTGAATTTGTCGTCTGCAAACGTGAATTTTCTTTCCTGTTCTTGCCCCCTCCGATCTCTCCCCTCCCCCTCCATCCATCTTCTCGAGACAAGAAGTCAATGTTACAAGGGGACAAAAGAGGTTTGTACTACAGATGAGTCATAGAGCATACCATTGACACTATGACATGGCTGGTTTTAAAATGTCTAAATGGTGGGGTTGGACGGTTGGTATTTTGAAAAAAACATGAAACAATGATTTGGGGTTATTATTTTAATACTTTGGTGAGAGGGATGATATGGACGTCACATGTTGACAGAGTGTTATTGTGACATGTTTCAATTGTCTACACATATCACCACGTAAGTGTTTATCACACGTCTGTATAAAAATATCCTTGTTGGGACGCAATAAAGTATTATTGTTATTATTATTATTATTATTATTATTATTATTATTATTATTATTATTATTATTATTATTATTATTATTATTATTATTATTATTATTGTTATTATTATTATTATTATTATTATTATTATTATTATTATTATTATTGTTATTATTATTATTATTATTATTATTATTATTATTATTATTATTATTATTATTATTATTATCATTATTATTATTACTCTTATCATTATTATTATTATTATTATTATTATTATTATTATTATTATTATTATTATTATTATTGTTATTATTATTATTAGTATTACTATTATCCTCATTATCGTGTATAATATCATCATAATCATCATTTATAACGAAGAGGACACCCAATTCACAAAAGTCTGAGACTGACTTCCAAGATTGGATCATGGTTGATAATTTAGGCTGAACTCCATTGAATCGACGGACAATTTGGGTGATTGTCATCATCTCATTGTCTCTGATGGAATCAAACTCAAACCAATGACAAACCGTTATAGTTAAATACAAAACTTTAAAAAGCCAATAGTTGTGTAAATAATATTTTGTTTAATAATCCATCAATAGAATGGTTAAAATCTCGTCTACAGATTGCTGACTTGTTTGTTACACGTCACCGTCACATCCAACACAGAGCTGCCAACGCATTACCATTTGACGCATCCTGTCGCCAAAAAAACTGGTTTCCTTCTTCTCTACACAAAGGTCGGACAGCAGCCTTCACGTCTGTGTCCCTTTCATTGTGGTTGCCTTTGAGATATTCATTCAATGAAGGGAATAAGAAGAAGTCTGAATGGACGAGATGGGAAATGTAGGAAGGGTGTGGCAAGGTGGAGAAATTCATTTTCCTCAGTGCGGTTTGAGTCTGTTGACTCGTGTGGGGTCGAGCGTTATCGTGTTGCAATATCGCATTTTTCTGGAGTCGCACTCATTTCATTCAGTGGGTGAGGTGTATCCCGTCGGATGTGGTGCATATTTCGTCAGATCGTGCGGTGATAATTGTCTTCTGTCCTAGACCATTCCGACACAATAAATCACACATACGTCACGGCATAAAGACAGCTGGATAATCATCTATATCTAAGTCTAAGTGGAGACGGCTTTAATGTGTCTAAAGTGCTTTATCCAAGAATATAACGCCATGTGTGGGGATGGGGGGGGGGGGGGGGGGGGGGGTAAGACGAGTTTTTTCTTGTCTAAAATTAAAGTAGGTGTTTTCACAGAATACACACGGGAGTCAAAATGGTCGGAGTCACAATGGTCTGAAATAGACGAAAATCAATGGTTTTAAAAAATGCAAAAACTAACAAACAAACAAATAAACAAAAATCTAAGAAAAAAAAAAGAAAAAAGTTTTTCTTAAAAATCAAAAGAAACAGACAAACAAACAAACAAACAAACGAACAACAAAACAACAGATATTTGTTGTTTTTAGAGTAATCATAAGAATACAACTCGTCTCGACAAGTTCAAATTTTAAAATTTAGGCGTAAAAATATAATCTTTATTACTTTCAGAGACACTGGGACATAACACTGTATTGAAAGGATTGCTCACATATTACGTGAGATGTGGAAAAAGACAGGGTCATAGAATGGAGGAGACATCGAGTCGGGAATTCAAGGGCCGGAACTCATGGTGGCACAAAGAGACTGGTACAACAACAACGACGAAAGGGGAAACAACACACCTCTTACGTTCCGATCACGACTAAGTGAAATGTGTATCCCTGTACAAATAGACACCATCAATACTTTTTGTTTCTTCTATTTTTGGCCATAAAATTTTACATCAACATTTATCGATTAAAATGTGATTAAAACTTGTCAAAAGTTCTAAAATCTGTCATTTACTGACAATTATTTAAGTGTCACGTTTGAAACTGTTTTGACAAATTGATTTTCATTTTAATCCACCGATTTCGATGTTAATTTTTTTTTCTGGCAAAACAAAAGAAAGTGTTTTGTAAGATTGTGGGAGAACAGCCGTGTGAAATACTCATTGAATCACGATTAGGTGAAAAGCTAACAAACTCTCGGTAGTCTAAATAATTCCTACACTATCCTAGAACATGCTGGAATTTCTTATCACTTCCTGTTCACATAACCGACATACCTTTAAGCCTATTTTAGACTGTTGAGTTGATTTGAATCATCTGAACAGAAGAAATGGTCTTCCAACTTCCTAGAATTTCGATTGAACGAGGTTTTACTGTATTATCGGTCACGGTGACACAGAATAGATGACATCAATAGGAATGATGGGAAATCAGTCGAGCGGCGTTATAAAATGACGGTAGTTGACGGTTCATGGAAACAGAACTTAAATATTCGATTTTTACAAACATCACGATTCTGTAAACTCGGATATCACTTCGATCTCCCTGACAATGTCGGCTCTTGTGTGCTTGACGTCAAATTGCAACGTAAACAAAGTACAAAGAATAATTTCCTTCATACCTTAATGTAGTCACGTCAACCCCCACTACCACTTCATCCCCTTTCTAAAGTCTGTGAATAAAGTAGGAAGTTTACCCCACTACCACTTCATCCCCTTTCTATAGCCTGTGAACGATGAGTTAATAATATTATAATAAGTACGCACATTTATCTCCCACTTTCATCGCCCCTCCTCCTCCACGACGGTCCTCGGGAATCAAAATTCGTGAAATCGTGTTTACCAAGTGGCCTGTTTGGACGTTCTTCTATTCTTACTAAAGCTTTACACACGAATAGTGATGATCAAACCATTGGGCTACATTTGATAATATTGTATAGCTTTCAGTATTACATTCACTGAGTTAAAAAAAAAAACAAAAAAAAAAAAAACAAAACAAAACAAATCAAAAACAAACTAAAACAAAAAAATGTACCCCCTCCCCCTCCCTTTATAAAATGTGCTCATTTACAGGTCAGATAAGACAACTAGATATTGGCTCATTGTTGTAATGGAAATACTCTCAAACCAGCTAAACTAAGTGACCGTTTCAATCAACAATGTTACACCAATCCCTTGATTGCGTTCGGTTATCAGACCTGCAAATGTGTGTAGGTATGACGTCGGCAAATGGGATACATTACCGTAATCCTGGTCGTTAGTGACGTCATATGTTTAGACATCCAGCTGGAATTTGTCAACCCACTCCTTGAATTCATTCCCTGCTTTCAAGACTGTCTCTTGACCACAATCGAAGACGTGTCACTGGACAATGAAAGACTGTCTCTTGACCACAATCGAAGACGTGTCACTGGACAATGAAAGAGTGTCTCTTGACCACAATGGAAGACGTGTCACTGGACAATGAAAGACTGTCTCTTGACCACAATGAAAGGCGTGTCACTGGACAATGAAAGACTGTCTCTTGACCACAATGAAAGGCGTGTCACTGGACAATGAAAGACTGTCTCTTGACCACAATGAAAGACGTGTCACTGGACAATGAAAGACTGTCTCTTGACCACAATGAAAGACGTGTCACTGGACAATGAAAGAGTGTCTCTTGACCACAATGGAAGACGTGTCACTGGACAATGAAAGACTGTCTCTTGACCACAATGAAAGGCGTGTCACTGGACAATGAAAGACTGTCTCTTGACAACCATCGAAGACGTGTCACTGGACAATGAAAGAGTGTCTCTTGACCACAATCGAAGACGTGTCACTGGACAATGAAAGCCTGTCTCTTGACCACACTGGAAGACGTGTCACTGGACAATTAAAGCCTGTCTCTTGACCACACTGGAAGACGTGTCACTGGACAATGAAATACTGTCTCTTGACCACACTGGAAGACGTGTCACTGGACAATGAAAGACTGTCTCTTGACCACAATAGAAGACGTGTCACTGGAAAATAAAAGAGTGTCTCTTGACCACAATGGAAGACGTGTCACTGGACAATGAAAGCCTGTCTCTTGACCACACTGGAAGACGTGTCACTGGACAATGAAATACTGTCTCTTGATCACAAGGAAAGACTTATAACTGTACAATAAAGGACTGTCTCTTCACTACCAGTAAGCCTTGTCACTTGACAATAAAGGACTGTCTCTTAACAACCAGCAAAGGCATGTTACTGGGCAATGAAGGATAATTTTGTTCGTTGTCCCGGGAACTCCATCGCAAAAATAATGACAATCCATTATCACGACCTTGGGTTAGACGTTTCCAGATATAAATGCAGTATATAAAGATAAAGGGATGTTACTCATACTTGAACAAAGCAGTTGTTATAATTGAGTTGCCTCCCTTAAACTTAAATTTCAAAATTTAATTGAGTTTTTTATTTAGCGCAATATCGACTAAACGTGCTCAAAGCGCTTTACAAGGGTTCCCTGGCCAAGAGCAACATTTAACATTGTCACACATGACACCTTTTAGGCGATATTACATGTTTTTCGGACAGAGACAACGCTGTTAACGGCCAGGTACTCATTTTACAGAGTACGGTGAGATAATGTGAGAAAGGAGCCTTCTCCAAGGACTCAACTATGCGCCGAGCAAGGCTCGAACCCAGGACCTTCAGATCCAAAAGCGAGTGTGATACCACTAGACCAAATATCCGCACTCCTGCTTTGAAAAGTGAAACGGTCAACACGATAATGAATGGTGATGTTATAAAGACGTGGATTATAACAGAATGTATATCACAGACATTGTTGTCAATCACAGACATTGTTGTCAATCACAGACATTGTTGTCAGTCACAGACATTGTTGTCAATCACAGACATTGTTGTCAATCACAGACATTGTTGTCAATCACAGACATTGTTGTCAATCACAGACATTGTTGTCAATCACAGACATTGTTTGTTTGTTTGTTTTTAGGTGTTTAACGGCGCTTTCGACACTATTTAGGTCATTTAAGCGCCCGTTTCTGTCTTTCATCAATCTTTTATCGGCCCCGAGGGGCCATAGCTGATCAAAACGTGTACTGTTGTAATAAAATCTTTATAAAATCATAATAGTTACATGTTTGTTAAGTAAAAATATCTGTTTACAATTTCTGCAGGAGTTCACATTCCTGCAGATACTTTAAAATTGTAAGCGGATCGACCGACTGGAACAGAGACTTCAAGTCTCTGTTATCATAATGTTGTGACCTTATCTGTTCTAATTCTGTACATTCAATTAAAATGTGTTGAACTGTCAGGTCACAGTTACATGTTCTGCAGAGGGGTTTTTCATCCCTCTCCAGAAGGAAACGGTGAGTGAGGGCAGTATGTCCGATCCGGAGTCGAGTTATTTTTACCTCGTCTCTTCTTTTTAGCCCCGAGTTGGGTCTGGGGCCGAGGTCACTTTTAATTTGTTTTAATTTGTTATGTATATCTCGACTCCAGGATCGTTCCCATTCCTTTCGGACATGTTTTTTTATATTGATCTTTAAATCTGCGTGTGGGATTTTACTGCCCTCTTGTAATTCTTGGCTCACCGCCTCTTTTGCCAGTCGATCCGCTTCTTCGTTCCCCTGGATACCCACATGACTAGGTACCCAGAGAAAACAAACTTTCTTTTTCTTAATAAATAATTTATTTGCACCTTCCAAGATACTTATGAGTCTTGGATCGGTGCAATAAAAATTTGAGATCCCCTTAAGTACGGACAGCGAGTCAGACAAGATCAAGAATTTATTTTTATTCGATCTCTCAGCCAAACGGAGAGCATTTAGGATTGCTCTCGATTCCGCTGTAAAGATCGAAACATTTCTAACCAGGCGAAGTGATCCTGTGCCTTCCG
>NC_088366.1:1178184-1205684 GCF_034508935.2 Berghia stephanieae | reverse complement strand
CTCTAACTCAAAATGTTGATGATGAACTAAAATGGAAACAGGTTTTGGACCAGGAATTTGTGCACATGAAACCTTAGACACTCTGAACCCCATGAAAAAGAAATTTTTCTTGCACGCTGCAGAGACTTTTACCGAGAAGCAGTAAAACAGATACTGAAACGAGTTGACGTTGCGAATCCTGTCCTGAAATCTATACAAGATGTCAACCACATCAATATTTTAAACAAAACGGCAAATTTGTCTTCTGCTGGAGTTCTTTTTCGAAGTCTTCCGCTGATGAAACAACACGAGACTGTCAATAGGGAATGAGATTAGCGGAAGAGTAGCGTCCCTTGACTGGACGTCACCGGCGGAAAAGTTATTAGAGAGAGAACGTCATGTTGGTTGTGCGCATGCGTCTCTAGTCCTCGCTTCCGGAGACACTTCGCCGAAAGCGAGGACGAGAGAGAGAGAGAGACGCATGCGCAAAACCATGTTGACGTTCTCCCTGTAAGGTGATGTCCAATCAAGGGACGCTACTCTTCCGCTAATCTCGTTCCCTATATTCAGTTGATCGATGGGCAATGGAGGTCCATTCTAATTGAGAAAGATATTAAAAATTGTGGGTGGGAGTCGAAGACCATTGAGGACTTTTGGCGAAGCATGAAGCAAATGACTTCTTACTCGTTGTTATCATTGTTCATGCTGGAGGTGGTTGCTCCACCACAGAGTACAACTACCGTGGAACGAACATTCTCGAAAAGAAATCTCCACGAAACAAACCTCAGGAACCTCAGTGGAAACAACAGAAGCAATCGTAAAAGTATCTCTTCGGTTTCCATCAAATTTTGAAATAGATGATCGCCTGGTTGAACTCTACAACAATGCTAGATCTCGATACATGAAACAACGAAGCTTATTTTTACACATTTTCATCCCGCGAAGCAACTTCCAATTCCGATTTTTGTGATCATGCGCGGTCATAGATATTAGAACTCTTTCTCTAGACTACTGTTTATTTTTAACTTCTTTCTTTCACCACACCGTGCCTTCTCTATTTTTCTGTTGTGATTTGGATCTTGTGTTGTGGTAACTGATCTATAAGAGAATTAAAAATGACAGGTTTTAGGGAATTGACTGATAACAGCGATATTGCTCTCGTTCAAGAAATAGACGAGGATTGTTGCGATCATGCGTGGTTCATCGGATTATTCAATTTGTTTCACCGAGCGTTCTCTATTTTTTTGTTGTGATTTGGAACTTGTGTTGTGATAGCTGTATGGAATGATATCCCTTTTTATGTTGTGTGATTGTGTGTTGGTGTGTAGTATCTCGATCGAGGCTGTTGTGAGTTGTCATGATGTTCCGTTTGTGATTGTGACGTCATATCTTGTTTGCCATCGTATATAAGCGGCAGTCACCGCTTGCTCGCTCTCTTTGACTATTTTGAATTACTATTAAACGTTTCCTAACCGGACAACCAAAATCTAGGTATGTGTACTTAGTAAATCGCGTTCTACCCACTTCGGTGGAGATACATGCCTCGTGCATATTATTTATTTATTTTATTTCTCATCGTGAATGAGATGTAAAAACTGATGTTGGGAAGAGAGCTAAGAACTCTGAATGACCTAGTAACCCCTGGACCAATGTTGTTTTTGCTGTTTTTAGGTGTTTAACGGCGCTTTCCACACTATTTAGGTCATTTAAGCGCCCGTTTCTGTCTTTTATCAATCTTTTATCGGCCCTGAGGGGCCATAGCTGATCAAAACGTGTACTGTTGTAATAAAATCTTTATAAAATCATAATAGTTACATGTTTGTTAAGTAAAAATATCTATTTACAATTTCTGCAGGAGTTCACATTCCTGCAGATACTTTAAAATTGTAAGCGGATCGACCGACTGGAACAGAGACTTCAAGTCCCTGTTTTCATAATGTTGTGACCTTATCTGTTCTAATTCTGTACATTCAATTAAAATGTGTTGAACTGTGAGGTCACAGTTACATCTTCTGCAGAGGGGTTTTCCATCCCTCTCCAGAAGGAAACGGTGAGTGAGGGCAGTATGTCCGATCCGGAGTCGAGTTATTTTTACCTCGTCTCTTCTTTTTAGCCCCGAGTTGGGTCTGGGGCCGAGGTCACTTTTAATTTGTTTTAATTTGTTATGTACGTCTCGACTCCAGGATCGTTCCCATTCCTTTCGGACATGTTTTTTAATATTGATCTTTAAATCCGCGTGTGGGATTTTACTGCCCTCTTGTAATTCTTGGCTCACTGCCTCTTTTGCCAGTCGATCCGCTTCTTCGTTCCCATGGATACCCACATGACTAGGTACCCAGAGAAAACAAACTTTCTTTTTTTTAATAAATAATTTATTTGCACCTTCCAAGATACTTATGAGTCTTGGATCGGTGCAATAAAAATTTGAGATCCCCTTAAGTACGGACAGCGAGTCAGACAAGATCAAGAATTTATTTTTATTCGATCTCTCAGCCAAACGGAGAGCATTTAGGATTGCTCTCGATTCCGCTGTAAAGATCGAAACATTTCTATCCAGGCGAAGTGATCCTGTGCTTTCCGATGAGTGATAGGCACATCCTACTGCATCTGCGCTCTTTGAACCATCCGTAAATATGTGAGTATGGACCAAGAGAAGAGGTCAAAATCGCAGATGAATATGTTCAGCAGCTACAAGGAAGCTTAGAATATGCCCATGAGACTGCTAGAAAGACATTGAGGACAGAATTAAAAAGGATGAAACTGGACCATGACCTGAACGCTCATGTTCACACCTTCCAGAGGGGCGATGCTGTTTACCTCCTTAACAGAAAGGGTGGGAAGTCCAGGAAGCTGAAACCCGTTTGGATAGGTCCTGCCATTGTAATGACTGTTCTCTCTCCTTTCATTTATAAAATAAAATTGAGGAACAAAGAACTGAAAGTGGTCAACCATGATAGTCTCAAAACATGCAATGACCGTTCTTTGCCAGTGTGGATAAAAAATGAACAGCAGTCCATAATAACAGGTAAGGCCCAGAAATATTGCGTTTGCAATCAGCCCGACGATGGTGATACCATGATCCAATACGATAATTGTTTTGAGTGCTATCATGGACGGTGCATGAATTTAACTGATTATCAAATGAGTCGGGTAAAAGAATTCTATTGTCCACGTTGCCAAACTTAAAGTTAAAAGAGTACAGGTTATAATTGACTAATTCCATCTCTCATTATGCAGCATCATGGACCGCCGCATGGAAAGCCGGGTAATCCAGCTGATGGCCGAGTTTCAGGCCTTTACAGATGCTAAGGTGCCACCAAGAGACAATGGAAGGGGACGTGGCCAGGGCCGGCGGAGAGGGAGAGGAAGAGGAAGGCAAGTTTCCCCACAGAGCGAGCGGACCCTCGTACTCCCGCCGTCGGGACTCCAGGTCCCGACATCAACGAGATAGGCCCTACGATTACCGGCCAGAGCCTCACCACCACCGGGCCTCAAGGTCTGACAAAAGTGGGGCGCAAGGAAGGAGGCCGGAAAGACCCCCCTATCAACCCCGACCTGTTGATACCAGGGCTGCGCCCTCGGGAGCACGGGTCATGAGGGGTGAAACACTGTCTGATAGCCATTCAGACAGTGGTGGAAGGGCGGCCCGGAGGAGCAAGGCCAGGAGGGAGCAGATGAAACTCCTTCAGGAGGAGAACTCGACCCTAAAGGGTTCCCTGGCCTGCCTCCAGAAAGACCTGGAAGAAACGAAGACGGAGCTCGCCCGCTTGAAATCGGAAGTGGGGTGTCTTCAATTGAACAAACCCATGGACGATCTTCTCATGGATTTGTCCGACCAGGAAGGTAAGTGTGTTGGACTAGTAGATGCCCACTTCCATTTGGACCGATGGCATAAAGCTAAGGGAAAGAGGAACCATCTAGACATGTTAAAACAACTCCTGATGTACCATGTCGCACCCAACCCGTCAGTAGACCTGCCTCTTTTAGGCGGAATAATAGTTTACTGCGATCCCTTAAGTTTCCCTTCAGAGAGCGAGCTCAGAGCACTGACATGCAAATTCCCTAACTTTGGGATAGCTGTAGGTATCCACCATCTCGATTGGACAAAACGGGGCACTAGGAAAGAGCAAGAATTTCTAGTGGAGAGCCTTATTGTTGGTGCAAACCCCCAGAAACCAATTATCTTGCATGTCAGAGGGAAAGATTCTGATATATTTGGGAACAAGGCATATACGCACTGTTTAGAATTTCTTTCTCAGAGACTATGTAGAGAACAATTCATTCAGTTACATTGTTTCTCAGGTAACAGTACCACCCTACACAGATGGCTAAATATTTTTCCCAACACTTTCTTTAGCTACTCTGGTTTAGTCAGAAACTTTGGGCTGGAACAAATAAAAGCAGTACGGGAAACCCCGAGCAACAGGCTCCTGCTTGAAACAGACTCCCCCTACCTGCCATTTCATCCCCATATTAGACATAACCATCCATATTACTTAGGGGAATCTGCTAAAGTCATTGCAGAATTAAGAGGCAGTAGTCTTAATGATATTTTGAAAGCCAACTCCAGAAATGTTAGATTTGCTTTTAAAATTAAAATATAATGGCTTTTTAATTGGTCCTTTGGATTTGCTGTAATGACCTGTACAAGGTATATTAATCTATGTTTTATTGTTTTACAGGCACCTAAAGGACACCTCCTTCCATGTACATAAATATGTATATATATATATATATATATATATATATATATATATATATATATATATATATATATATATATATATATATATATATATATATATATATATAGAATTGAATCGTGTTTGATACAAATATGGTACGAAATTTCGTACCATATTTGTATCAAACACGATTCAATACACAGCTCCGCACCGTTGAGCACTCTTAGACACAAAATGGACACTACGCCACAACTTAGACCTACTACTTTCCCATATTCTACAAAGAATATTCCTACTTGCAACAGAAAATCTTACATTAAATCACTAATAGCAAGAACAGAAACATTTGTCAAGAATCTACGATGGAGAACATTCTTTTTTCTGAACCCACATTTAGAAACCACCCACAAAAAAACGTACGGCTTCAACTCTACAAATTCACCCCCCCCCCCCCCCCCCCCCAATACCTGAATTTAAAAAATTAGAAGACGGACTTTCAGATCTCATTCAAAGTGTGCAGTTCAAAAACAAAAATAACAACTTCCAAAACCAACTGACTAACGATGTGAAGAAAATAAACAAAGAAAAACAACTTCTGATACCAGCCGACAAATCCAACAACTATTATAAAATGACACCAGAGGAATATGATAAAATGACACACAAACAAATCAACAAAGACTATAAGAAAGACAGAACACATAGAACCGAAGAGATCACAAAAGAAGATAAGAATATAGCGAACAGACTTGACCTTAGCGATCGAATCGATAAAGCACCAAGAAGAGAAGCGTTCATCACATTAAAAGATCACAAGCCTGACTTCAAAAATAATCCAAAATGTAGACTAATAAATCCATACAAATCTGAAATTGGAAAAATCAGCAAAAAGATATTAGAAAAAATAAATAAAAACGTCAAAGAAGCAACTAAATTCAACCAGTGGAAAAACACCGATGAAGTCATTGAATGGTTCAAAAATATCCAAAACAAAGAAAACTGCACCTTCATCTCTTTCGACATTTGCGATTTTTCCCCCTCCATCACTCCAGACTTACTAAACAAAGCATTGGAATTCGCAGCAAAATACACCAACATCACAGAAGAGGAAAAACACATCATCAAACACACCAAGCACAGCACACTATACTACGACAACACACCGTGGACAAAGCGACACAATGATTTCGACGTAACAATGGGTTCGTTCGACGGTGCTGAAACATGCGAACTGGTCGGACTCTACATCCTGTCACAACTACAACATACACACACATACATCGGCCTCTATAGAGATGACGGACTCGCTATAACCAACAGACGACCAAGAGCGAACGAAAACATCAAAAAACAAATCTGTAAAATATTCCAAAACAACAATTTGAAAATCACGATAGAAGCAAACAAAAAAACAGTTGACTTCCTCGACATCACATTCGACATAAAATCCAATTCATTCCAACCGTTCAGAAAACCAAACAACACCATTAGCTACATTAATAAAAACAGCAACCACCCCCGTCCCGTCATTGAAAACATACCAAAAAACATAGCACTGAGGGTGAGCAAACTTTCGGAAAACAGAGAGATATTCAACGTCGCAGCCACCCCCTACAAAGAAGCACTCACAAAAAGCGGATACAACACACCATTTGTATACACAGACGCCTCCCTCTCATGTAAACCCCAACACACTAGTGAAGAACGTAAAATAAGAAAACGACACATAACTTGGTTCAACCCACCTTTCGACATAAACGTCAGCACAAACATAGGACAGCAGTTCCTGAAGTTAATTGATACACACTTTCCAAAAAACCACAAGCTACATAAAATTATCAACAGGAATACCATAAAAATAAGTTACTCGTGTATGCGCAACATAGAACAAATAATTTCAAGCCACAACAAAAAAATATTAATAAACCACCGACAAGAGCAAAACCCACCCACTAGAAAATGCAACTGCAGAAATAAAGAACATTGCCCGCTAAACAAACAATGCTTAGAATCAAGTTTAATTTACCAAGCCACAGTCACAGAAACTAAAACAAACAAGCAAGAAAAATATGTAGGACTAACAGAAAATAATTTCAAAACAAGATACAACCTCCACACCTCAACATTTAGAAACACTAACAAAAAAACATCCACAAAACTCAGCGAACATATTTGGAAATTAAAAGACAACAAACTAGACCACAACATTTCATGGAAAATTTTATCTAAAGCAACAGGATACACACCAACATCAAAACAATGTAGCTTATGCCTGGAAGAGAAATATACTATAATCAAACACCCTCATGAAGCCACACTCAACATGAAAAGTGAGATGTACGGAAAGTGTCCCCATCGGCGCAAATTCCTCTTAATTAACTTCAAACCGGAACCACTTCAAGAAACAACAACAGTCAACAAAACAACTCAGTCCTGACGATGGCAAATTAAGCCTGAAACATTGATGTAGACTGTCCCAAACATTGTGGTAAATATTTTAAATAATATATATATATATATATATATATATATATATATATATATATATATATATATATATATATATATATATATATATATATATATATAACCCAGGAGGAGGAGAGAATCCCCTGCGGATTTTTATTTTATTTCAAGTTTTTTCAAGGAAGATCCATTGTATCCCCTGCGGATTTTTATTTTCAAGTTGTTTTTTTTTTAAGGAAGTTCCATTGTATCCCCTGTGGATTTTTATTTTATTTCAAGTTTTTTCAAGGAAGATCCAATATATCCCCTGTGGATTTTTATTTTATTTCAAGTTTTCTCAATGAAGACCCAATGTATCCCCTGTGGATTTTAATTTTATTTCAAGTTTTTTCAAGGAAGATCCATTGTATTCCTTGCAGATTTTTATTTTATTTCATGTTTTTTCAAGGAAGATCCAATAAGGTCCCCTGCCCAAATAAGGCCCAGGCCCAAATAAGGCCCACCCCCCTGTACCATAAAATTGTGGTTCATAAAGTGAAAAACCTTAACACTTCCGGCAACCTAGAGATAAATGTAAACGATAAACGAAGTTTCGTTTCCCTGATCGACGCGCATCATCGCCCAAGGCAAGAAGTGTGTTTGTTTACAATTTGTTTTGACAAGAAAGTTTGTCAAGAACCCATTCGACAGCCAGTTTACGTAAGTATAAGTTAATATTAACAATCATAGACATATATTTCAGTTTAAAAGGTTTTTATAACTTGATTTACTTCAAAAAATTTAAGCTTAGTCAAGTGTTCATGTGACAAAGTATGAAGAATTGACTTGCTAGGGTATGCCCTATTAAGGCCCGCCTAGAATCCCTGGTGGGCCTTATTAAGGCACATTGGAAAGTTTGTGTTTGAGACTCAATTTAACATGCTATTTGTTCAGGGGGTTGTTAATTGTTTATTAATAATTATCAAAAACAATTGTAGAGACACACAACACAAGTTTTTCGCCAAATTCAAAGCTAAATCAATCTATGTCTTCTCTATATTTTCAGTTTGATCCTGATCAATGGCTTCGACGCGCAGAGCAAAGTGGTCCCAGGAAGATATGGAGAATGCAATGAGAGCCGTCAACAGAGGAGACGGTGGGGGTATCTCTGTGCACGAGGCATCAACTCGTTTCGGTATTCCTAGAAGAACCCTCCGGAACCATTTGTCCAGCGGATCCACCGAAAAGAGACTTGGACGAAAAACTATATTGTCTTCGGAGGAAGAATTAATGCTCGTGAATCGCATCATCCGGTTTGCGTCTCTGGGCATGCCATTCACCGCAAAGATGATCAGGAGCCATGTCTTTAATTATGTTGCCAAAAACAATATTTCTCACCCTTTCACATCGAATCTTGCAGGAGAAAAGTGGTTTCGGCTTTTCATGAAACGCCATCCACGGTTGAGTGCCAGAAAAGCACAAGCAATGAATCAGGCACGAGCACAGAAACTGAATAGATTCATTGTGAATGATCACTTCACTAAACTTGAGGAAACTATGAAAGACCTTGATCTGTTTAATCAGCCAGATCACATCTTCAATTTGGACGAGAAAGGTTGCCAACTATCTCTCCACCATCAACAAAGAGTGATTGCTGCCAAAGGCCACAAACGGGTACATTTGGTAGCACCAGAGCATGGTGAAAACGTGACTATTGTTGCATGTGTTTCTGCAGTGGGGATTGCGGTTCCCCCGATGATCATTTTCAAGGGAAAGAATAGAAAGGAACAATATGGTGATGACCTCCCTCCTCTGTCATGCTTTGAAATGGCAGAGAAGGGCAGCATGATACATGAAGTGTTTGTCAAGTGGCTGAAACACTTTTCTAAGTTTAAACCGGCCGGTAGAGTGCTTCTGATTTTGGATGGAGCAAAATGTCATCTGTCAATGGATATTCTGGACGAGGCAGACAAATATGACATCACGCTTTTCTGTCTGCCGTCAAACACGACGCATGAACTGCAGCCTCTGGATACTGCTGTATTCCGCTCCTTTGAGCATCACTGGGACAAGCAGGTGTTGGAATTCTGGAGGACTCGTCCCGATAGAACACTCTCAAAAGACGTGTTTGGGAAGGTGTTCACCCCTGTTTGGATGAAATGCATGACAATGGGAAACATCACAAGTGGGTTTCGCAAGTGCGGAATATACCCATTCAACAAGAATGCAATCCCAGACCATGCTTTTGCTCCAAGTGAAGCCACTCAAATTGACGACAATGAACCACCTCAACCTTTGACGTCAGCTGACGCCACACAACAACAACCATCAACGTCATTAGCTGAAGCCACACTGCAACCACAGTCTTCAGTGTCTGCTCCAGCTGCGACACCAGGCACAGAGAAGCCTTCTCAGCCTTTGGCAATGTCAATGCCAACGACTTCAGCCCCAGTTTTACCATCACCCTCTACAAATGTAAGTTTTTGTGATCTCATGAAAACACCAACTAAAAAGAAGAGATCAGTCGTGAGAAAGAAAAGCATCAACAACAGAGCTACTGTAATTTCAAAATCATTGTTTGAAACTGAAAAAACTGGAAATGGTGGAAAGGGGAAGGGGAATGGCAAAGGGAAGGAGAAGGCGAAGAAAACAACACAAACAGAAAGTGGTTGGTACTGTCCCGTGTGCCAAGATACCAAAATTGAAGACATGCGGAGCTGTGAAAGCTGTAGTGTATGGTATCATGAAGATTGTGTCGGGTTGACCAAGGCTGACGACTCTTTTGTTTGCCCAGAATGTGACAATTAGATTTATATTGATGTTGTTACAAGCCTAGAAACTGTTTATGTTGTTCTTATGGTGATGTATGGTGATTTTTGTGATGGGCCTTATTAGGGCATACTTGCCTTATTAAGGCCCACTTGACTTATTTCCAAAGTTGTTCTAAATAAATAACACAAAACTTACAAAATGCCTTTTTGCCTTTTGTTATGTCCTTTATAAACCTAGTGCAGTTGTAAAAAACAGAAAGTGTCAAATAGAAAATGTATTGGTGGACACAGGTCCATCAAATAAAAAAGGTGGGCCTTATTTGGGCAGGGGACCTTATATCCCCTGTGGATATTTATTTTCAAGCTTTCAAGCCCCGGGAAGGGAGAATTTTTGGTTTTGTTGTTATTTCCCCCGTTTTATGGCTCGAGTGGAGCAATGCCTCATAAGGTAAGAAGTTTCGTATTTTTTGCTATAGGATGTCAAACTGGAGACTTGGGTTTGTTTTAGAAGGGGGAGGAATGTAGGGAATGATATCCCTTTTTATGTTGTGTGTTGGTGTGTACTATCTCGATCGAGGCTGTTGTGAGTTGTTGTCATGATGTTCCGTTTGTGATTGTGACGTCATATTTTGTTGGCCACCGTATAAGCGGCAGTCACCGCTTACTCGCTCTCTTTTTTGCAATTTGAATTACTACTAAACGTTTCCTAACCGGACAACCAAAATCTAGGTATGTGTACTTAGTAAATCGCGTTCTACCCACTTCGGTGGAGATAACATGCCTCGTGCATATTATTTATTTATTTTATTTCTCATCGTGAATGAGATGTAAAAATCTATTCACGACATAGCTGATCTAGAGAATTAAAAATGGCAGGTTTTAGGGAATTGACTGATAAAGCCAACGATATTGCTCTCGTTAAAGAAATAGACAAGGACATTAAGAGTAAATTCAGGTTTGAGTGGTTGACAGAAAATTTAACTTTGAAATCTTCAAAACTTGGTGAAATTAAAGTTTGTGTGAAAGATTCCATTGTGAAAGTTGATGTTGCAGGTAAAGTTTTATGCAAATTTTGTAAAGATTTAATAAATTGCAAAAACAAGGGCAAATCAGCGATCTATGATCACTTGCACTGTTCAAAGCATATTTCAGAAGTGGAATTCAGAAATACAAACTATACGATTAGTTGTGAAGTGTCCGTACCCAAAAAACCAAAACTGTTCCCTTTATTTAATATTAAGAAAGTAACAACTTCTGACTCTGCGCAATCTACTTCTATTGGAACTGTTATTGAGCCTGAGGATGCAACTCCTACCACTACCAGAATCGTTCCCTTAGGGGACAGGACTGCTAACATGGAAGCTATGATCACGTCTTTCAGGTCGGAGAACAATGTTTCATTCAATGTTGTCCCTCAGTTATTAGACCTTATCAAAGAGTGTGCTTCTGACACAAAAGCACTTGCGGGTGTTAAACTCGACAGGACATTAGCTACAGACAAGTTAAAATATGGTGTTGCTGACTTTTTAAAGCAAGGTCTTATTGAAAATTTGAAAGCTGTTCCCTTTTCTATGAACATTGATGAAGCAACAACATCAAACAATAATAAAAAAGAGCTGTCCGTCATTGTTGCTTATCCTAATTCTGTTAAGGGTAAAATTGTGATAGAACATTTAGCTTCTGTAGAATTAACTAAATGTGACTCTTTGACAATATTTGAAGCTGTGAAATTTTTGTTAGAGTCAAACACTAGTCCTAAATCAAATTTCCAATCCAGCTTGATGGATTCCTGCAGTGTAATGAGGGGGTGCGAGTCAGGATTTGAAACTAGTCTTAGAGAATGGGCACCCCACTTATTGGAGATGGATGGAGACTCTGTTCATCGTGTTCACAATGCAACAAAAAAATTATGTGAGCCGTTCGACCAATGGGTTGAAAGAATTTTTAATGACCTTGACACTGATTTTAAGTGGACGTCTGAATCCAAAATGTTGATGACTGAATTATGTGAAATATTTGGTGTGAAGTTTACTGTGCCTGAGAGATTTATTTCACACAGATGGCTATTGTTGTGTTTTTGACGGGACCCCAGATTAATATTGTGGAATCACTCAACTCAGAAGCGTTAAACGATATGTGAGAGAACAGTTTATTACTGTGTATAAGTTAGAGTATATACAAATATATCGTAACAACATTTTAAGAAGGTAAAATAGTATAAGTAACTCAACTATGGAAAGTAAGGAACAAAGAGTGCATCCTTCTCTAGGGCATGCCACTCTGATATTTGTTAAGCACAAATAATATTTTAACAATGGGCTTAATGAATAATAACTAATTAAGCTGTAACTAAAATCAATTAGCTAATAACTAAGGGAGCAACTCTTTCCTAGAGTAACTCTATGTATAAGTCCATAACAGCTGTCATGTTACGATTTAGCTCAGTCTACAATTCGGCTGTATGAAATGTTTAGGGTTTTTTTATTCTGCAAGTGTGACAGACATTAAAATGAAGCATTCTATCGCTAAATACATGACTAGTGGTGTTTGTGAGAACAAATTAGCAGAAAAAAGAGTTGATGATATCCTCCATTTGTTGAAGGAAAAGGCAAAGACAATGACAAAAGAAGGTAAAGCCAGAAGACAAAGACGAGTTGAAAGATTGTTTCTTAATTTTTATTCATCTGCCCTTCCGATGCTAAAAAGCTATGTCATGACTTTCCAAACTCAAGAACCGTTGATCCATAAACTCCATGATCATCAAGCTAAGGTCACAAGAAAGTTTCTCGCCTGTTTTATTAAAGCAGAAAAATAGGCGATGCGCCAAAACAACTGGCTGCTCTAGATGTCGATTCTGTAAATAATCATTTAGGTCTCAGGAATTGCTTCATTGGCAAGGAAACAGAGAAAGTGCTTGAAGCCTGCACCGAGAAACAAAAGGCACACTTTCTGATTTTAATGAACAGAAGCTATAGGCAAGCAGCAAAGCATTTGTTGAAATGTTTTCCATTAGAAATCTGTCAGCACTCGATCCTCTTGTCCCAAATCACTTGGTCATCACAAAATGTTTACAAGAGCTTTTGAGTCAGTTTGACCAGATATTGAATGAAAGAGAGAGAAATGATGTATTGGTTGAAGTGAAAGATTATACTATTGCACGAAAGAAGTGTGTTGGTGGAAGAGCTGATGTTTGGTGGGCAGAGCAGCATGAATTCCCTGTGGCTACAGCTTGCTTGACAATATTCCATGGACCTCAAGTGGAAAGATCTTTTTCTCTTATGAAGGATATCATGACATTAAAATCATGCAACATGGACATTTCAACACTGTCAGCCATTCAAACCGTGAAGTATGCTCTTAGTGCAAGAAACACCACTGCTGTGAAGTGCTTTAAGAGGAGGATATCAATCATGATCCAATAGAAAGTTCCCTGGTGAAATTTGTGAAAACTTCTTCCATTACGTACAAAGCTAACTTAAAGAGAAAGAAGGCTTTGATGATGGAAAAGAGAGAAATGCTTAATCTTAAAATTAAGCATCTTCAAACAAAGTCGCATGCAAAGAAGATTAAGGAGAAGGCTGTAAAGCAGGCATTGAAAGCACACCATAAGACAACAAGGAAAGTTTCTGCCATACAGGAGAGGTTAAAAGGGCCTCCCTGTAAGAGGCAGAAGTTTTAAAGCCTACACCAACCCCTCAGCGTCCCTTCCTTACACACGACCCAAAGCATTTTAAGGTAAGGTTTGTTTAATATTGATGCATTATTATACTTTAACTTCTAAATTATTAGTTTGCTGTCTCTGCTACTATTACTTACATCACCATCACCACAACTGCTAACTTAACCATCACACAATATGATCCTTGTAATCCCCTAGTAGGAAACTGTCTTCGGCAGCCTGAGCCCATCTTTGGGGGGCATGATGAGACGTCGATCATTTTCCTCCTTTTTCATTTTTTTCTGTTGGCATCACTGCACAAGGGAACGCTTGGAATACAGAGTGAAGACACTTCTACATCAGCACACACAAGACAAGGGATCAACGGTGCCAGACTTAGAATCCGTGATAGAATTTGTTTCCCTGCCTAGACCATTGAGCGATATAGGTTTATCTTAGTAATGAAAAAACTTTATCTGCTGAAGTACGTTGGGTCCTTCACCTTGTATCTACGCATGGTAGCTCACGGGGTTCTGATATGACTTCTCAGCTTTTTTCTTCTATGTTCCCTGACTCTAAAATTTCTCATAAATTTCAATGTGTCAGAACTAAGGCTGGCTACATGGCAACATTTGGTTTTGCTCCGGCATTGATAAGTGATATTAATAAAGACTTGAAAGACGCAGGATGTTACTTTCTAATGTTTGATGAACGTTTTAATTCTGAACTGAAATCAAAACAAATGGATGTGCATTTTAGATACATTTGTGATGATGCTGTCCAATGTAGTTACTACAATTCTTTTTTTCTTGGGTCATGCAACTGCTGTCGACATAGTGGAAAAGATCAAGCAGGTTATTTCTTTTTTTACAATCAAACACCAGATAACACCAGTGCACCCCACATCAGTCCACCTAGCTTCAAAGATAGAGTATCACAGCATCAGGCAATTGTGTGTTCTTTTATATCAGAGCACACACTTCCTTTTAGTATGGCACCTCAATTGATTCAATTTGCTCAGGCCCTATGGAACGTTCCTGTGCCACGTATAAATTAACTCATGGAGTTCACGCAGTGACACGAAAGAGAATTGTTAACAAGATGAGGACAGTTCCATTCTCTATTAATCTTGATGAGGCAACCTCAAAATCCAACAAAAAACATATTCTTAACATTCTGGTCTGCTTTTATGATTCTGATATTGGTGAAAGTGTTACTCATCTTTATTCATCAGTTGAACTTGTTATTGTGAATGCTTCCACTGTGCATGCTGCAGTCATTGGAAAATTGAAGGACGATGGGATTTCATTGCAGAACTTGATTTCTTCTTTGTCTGATTCTGCAGCGTACATGAGAGGGACAAAGAATGGCTATGAAAAAAAACTGAGAGACGACGTGCCTCATTTGCTTCGACTGGAGGGGGATATGTGCCACAACATACACAATATCACAAGAGAATTTTCATCACAATTTGACCAAGAAAATAATCTTTCACGTTTGCTTGATGACAATCATAGAGATTTTTTTTTTTCAGCCCAGACATCAGGGAAGATTTTGCCAGCATTTGCAAAATCCTTGGTATGCCAGTCAAGCAACCAAAAGAGAGAGTTAACCACAGGTGGTTGTCTTTATTGGATTCAACAATGATATTTGATGAACTCTTGGACCCCTTGACTTTGCTGTATTATTCTTGGCTTGGGGTAAAGGATAAGGATTTGTATAAGGATGAAGTTGTTTCAATATATATTAAACATAAAGTAGTGGCTCAAGGAAGACAGCACATCATCTCAATCATGAGGAGGTTGAAGTTAAAAAACATGACAATGCTTGGCAAAAATAGGAAACAAAGGGTCTGCAAAAATATGTTTGACAAGAGGAGAGACATTGAATTATTGTCAAAAGCAGTGATTTCAATCCTGCCCATGTTCAAGCAATTTATATTGGATTTTGAGACCAAAAGGCCAATGATACATAAACTGCATGACAAATTGATTGGTCTGTTCCAGGATTTTATAAAATGCTTCATCAAAGCACAAGATATCAGGGAGTCAGGCAAATACCTTCAAGATTTGGATTTAAGTGATGGAGAGAAGCTCATCCCAACAAATCATATTTTTACAGGGAAATGTGATTCCATCCTTCAAAAATGCAGAAAGGATGATGCTCATTCATTCAAATCTCAGCTAAAGAGAGCCTACGTTTCCACTGCTCAATACATGCAGAAAAAGCTTCCTCTTCACCATGGCCTGCTTTCTACTTTATCTCTTCTTGACCCTCTGGCTTTTGGACAAACTGAGACTGCTATAATTTTGAAAAAGCTGCCTTCATTTTTTCCAACCATTCAAGCGCCCAATTTCAATGAAGAGGTGATGAAGATGCAGTCAGATATGGATATCATTGTAGGCTCAGATGTAGACCTTGATGTGTGGTGGAATTCTGTTTTTAAGCTCAAAAGATATCCATCTGTGGAAAGTATTGTGACAGCATGCCTTTCAATATTCACAGGCCCTCGTGTAGAGCAATCGTTTTCATTGATGAACACCATAATTTCACAAAGGACCTCATCCCTTAACATCAGCACATATGAAGCAATCCTTTGTGTCAAATACAATCTGTTGGCACTCAAGACCTCATCAATCAAATTATATGCCAGAACAGATGCAATATATTCACCAGTGGATGCCTCTCTTGCCTGGCATCTTCAAACTGCCTACACAAGGTACAAGAAAGACCTCAACATCAAGAAGAAGGAGGTGGTAGAGAGGGATCAGCAAATTGGATGCAAAAGGAAATCCATTGCTGAGACAGAGTCGTCCTCCCTCCAAGCTTCACAAGACTTCTTAACTCACTCAACCCTAGTCCTCAACCTCCATGCTGTCCCCTCTCCCTAGAAATTTTTGGTACTTTTTAACATTTTAAAATAAATATATAATATATTCAGTAGGTCAATCCAATAGAAAATGTGTATATACATTTTCTATTGGATACTCACTACAATGTAAAGATTTAAGTTAAAGATAGCTTTTATAATACATGTTTAATTTGTCTTAGAAAAATGTAAATGTTGATGGGCTAAAAGTAAGCCCAGTTAAATACTGAGATAGTTGGTGTTAGGGTTGAGTGAGTTAATAACTATTGGTCATTATGCATAAGGTAAGTGTCCTTTGCCTTTTTATTTTAAGACTAATTTGCAAAATACAAGATCGGTAGGGTGATAGTGATATGTGCGAAAAAGTTCAGACAATTTGGTCAGGACTCACATGCATGTCAATAAAAAAGTAGTTGATAACGACGTGCTTGCCTCTGAAATTTTATGGACCATTCATATAATTTTGTCACACAATAGTGCTTGCAGCTCAGATGACATTGGATGCTTATTTACGAAAATGTTTCCGGACTCCGAAATTGCCAAGAAATTTAAATGCTCCAGAACAAAACTTGGTTATTTGTCTGCCTATGGTATTGTCCCAGCAATTAAAAACAGTATCATGTCACATATTAAAAATGTTGAGAAATTTGTTATTATGTTTGATGAAAGTCTCAATCAGGATCTCAAAAAAAAAAAAAAACAACTGGACGTGCATCTACGCTTTCTTGATGTTAATGGGCAAGTTCAATCAAAATACATTGATTCTTACTTTTTGGGCCACGCAACTGCATCAGACATACTTCAACAGCTGTCCACTGTCATCGACGAACTTGGCTGTCATAAACTTGTCCAATTGTCCATGGATGACCCCAATGTAAATTGGAAAGTTTTTAAGGATCTCTCTGCAACTCTTCAAGACAAAGCTGCACACACTCTGTTGAATATAGGATCATGTGGGCTAAATACACTACATAATAGTTTTAAGGATGGTGTATCTGAATCAGGCTGGAACTTATCAAATTATCTCAAATCTTTATATTATCGTTTCCATGATTCTCCAGCCAGACGTGAAGATTTCATCTCTACCAGTGATTCCTTTATTCTCCCTCTAAAATTTGTGATCACAGGTGGCTAGAAAATGTTCCAGCAGCAGAGAGAGCCATTGCCTTATTTCCTTCTGTTGCTAGGTACCTTGCTACTGTTAAAAAAAGGAAAGAATGTGAGCCTTCATGTAAAAGTTTTAAGGTTGTGTCTGAACAATTAGGTGACAAGCTTCTATTAGCAAAACTATATAGCTTTGTATTTGTTGCAAACATTTTGAGACCATTTTTAGTCAAGTTTCAAAGTGAGGAACCCTTGGTGCCCTTCTTGTGTAAAGAACTGTTCATCATCGTGAAGCGACTCTACAGTCTGATACTTAAACCAGATTTTCTGATTTCCTTGGTGTCTCCATCAGACCTACCTCTGCCAAAGGACATTGATGTATACTTCTGAGTATAAGCCTCACAGGAAAATTGATGTTGGGTACCAGGCTGAACAAATTCTTTTGAAAGAGAAGGAAAATAAACATGTCTCTGACCTTCGCCTTATGGAGTTCAAGATGGCTTTTCAGAAAGTGGTGAAGGCATGCATCACAAAAATGATTAAGAAGAGCCCACTAAAATACCCATTTGCTGTCAACCTAGCTTGTTTTGACCCCTGCACAATATCCTCAGATGGATTTAAAGCTAGAGCGATGTTCAGGAGAACTGTTCAACGCATGCAGCAATGTGGCTGGGTAGATGCTAGAGATGTTGATGATGCTGTCTACCAGTTCACTACACTGGAGGATAATGTCAAGGCAAAGCCATACTTACCAACAGAGAGGCTAGATGAGTACTATCACGAACATGGAGGATTGCATGGTCTACCAGAGTTAAGGAAAATTTTGAATATCGTTCTCATTTTGAGTCATGGGAATTCACAAGTAGAGAGAGGCTTCTCCATAGATAAGGAAGTTACCGTTGAAAACCTTATGGAGGAGACTTTAGTTGCAAGGAGAATAATTTGTCAACACGTTCAAGGCAAAACGGTGGCTGATATTTCCATTACCAAGGACATGCTCACTTCATTTAGCAGAGCATGGCATCGATATTCAGAGGCTTTGGCAGCAAAGAAAAGAGCTGTCCAAGTTTCAGAGGAATCAAAGAAAAGAAAGAGAGAGATGGATGAGATAGAGGACTTGAAGAGTAAGAAAAAAAGGCTGGAACTAGACATTGACCTGCTACTGAGGAGGGCCGATGATCTCAACGGAAAGGCCGAAACTGCTGGTCTTTGGGCAGCACATGACTTAATAGTCCAGAGCAATGCCCTGAGACGTGATTCCAAGGGGAAAAAAGAAGCCTTGTCTGCTCTTTCTTCTCAAATAAGTGAGAAAGAGGAGCACTTCAAAACTCTTTAGAATGGATGAAAGTGACTTGTAAATATTGTAAATATTTGGTATTATTTTTGTTCTGTTTTAGTGTACATAGTTATTTTTACAATATTTGATTAACGATAGAGCAGTGTATATATACAATATTAGTCGCTAGTGGCCATTCTTCTGTGGAAGTCAACAGATGCTAGACCCCAAGCTTTAATAACAGTAACAGATGTGGATACACATACAGGTATAGTAGTAGTGCCTTTTTATATACTTTATTTATTGTTTGTGTAAGGCCTATTTTTTAGTAGGAATTACTTTTTTAAGCGTATAGAACACTGTGCGGATGGCAAGAATTGATAAAATACCTGGTAGGAAATTTTAAGGCTAGATTTCCCTGGACACCCTGTCTTAGTCTTAGTGCAAAGCAATGCTTGAAGAAAAGATGCCAAGGCCAAATAACAAGATCTAGCTACAATGGAGGCCTCATTGAAGACCCTGCAGCATGAGCTAGACTCTATGAAGGAGCAAGATTGGATTAAAAAAACATTGTACATATTGTATATATAGACTAGTTTATCATTTTGGATTTTAAAACAATTATTACATTATTACTACTCCTAAACACTTCCCCTATTGTGATTGTGAAGCAGAAATATTTATTACTCTATTACTCCTAAATACTTCCCTATTGTGATTGTGAAGCAGGAAACATGATGTTTAAAACCGGATATATATGTACATTGAGGTAAGATAATCATAAGTTTGAATTGTAGGATGATTTAATATTGATTACTTATTAGCATTGTTTCCTTGTGCTATTCATGATTGTATATTCCAAGAGGAGTAAGAGAGTGCACATCCCATGCTGGTCAAAAACAAGCGAGGACCTACTGAAAGAATACGAACAGACCCTAGACCAAGACATAGCAGATAAACTATTAGATTCCCTCCAAGAAGAAAGAAGAAAGAGATGGATAGAAACTGTTGAAAATTTAGACATGAAACACTCAAGCAGACATGCTTGGAAATTGATTAAAAAATTAGACCCAGACAAGAATAGGACCACCACTGCACCAGTCATAGAAGCAAGCAAAGTTGCTAATGAAATCAAACAAAGAGGTCAACATATCCCAAACCATGCATTTGAAAATAAGATCAGGAAAGACTATAACAGAATGATTAACTCTCTTCCAAAAGATGGGTCAAAATGCTCTGAAAACTATGAAAAACGGCAAAGCTGCAGGAGTGGATGGTATTTACCCTGACATGCTCACTCACCTTGGACCGCATGCAATGGAATGGTTGTCTACTGCAATGACTGATATCCTAGACAAGGGAAAGTACCCTCCGACGTGGAAGCATGCAAAAGTCATTGCTATCCTAAAACCAAACAAGCCAGCGAACAATCCTTCCAGTTATAGACCAATATCCTACTTTGTTGCCTATATAAATTGCTTGAGAAAGTAATCCTAACAAGAATAACACCAGCCCTACAAACTGCTATCGCAAAAGAACAAGCTGGGTTCCAACAAAACAGATGCACAACAGAACAGGTCATAGCTCTTACCTCCCATATTGAATCAGGCTTTCAGAAAAGAATGAAAACTTGAACTGTGCTAATTGACTTGTCAGCAGCATACGATACAGTGTGGACAGGCGGCCTTATGTTTAAATTAGCCAAGATTATCAAATGCAGAAAAATTCTTAATCTCCTGTCTCAAATAACTGGTCCAAGGAAATTTCACGTATTGCTAGGTGGTACAACAAGCAAAGTCAAACGAATAAAGAACGGAGTACCACAGGGGTCAGTTCTTGCACCAGCACTCTTCAATGTTTATATCAGTGACATGCCAAACACAACATCAATGATATAGACACTACCCTATGCCAAGATGAGACCAAAATGAAAAATTACTTTGATAAATGGTACCTCAAAATGAACACAAATAAAACAGTATCATCAGTTTTCCACTTAAACAACAGAGAATCTCAAAGACAACTAAACATCACCATCGATAGCATATCACTGCCATCTGACCAGAACCCTAAATATCTTGGAGTCATTTTGGATCGACAGTTGACATACAAAAAACACATTGAAGCAACCTCCCGAAAAATTGGCAAAAGGAACTGCCTGATACGAAAACTGGCAGGGACAGGCTGGGGTGCCTCACCGACTGTACTCCGGACATCCACCGTTGCCCTATGTCACAGTGTCGGCGAATATTGTTCACCAGCATGGGCCACAAGTAAAAACACCAAACTAGTTAACACAAAGCTAAGGGATTCCATGCGTACCATCACAGGGTGCCTAAAGTCAACCCCAGTGCAGTGGCTACCAGTCTTGAGTGGAATTGCACCACCACATCTCAGAAGAGAGGAACAAAACCAAAGATGGATTCAAAAGGCAGAACAAAACAACGATACCCCTCTGTGCGAAACTTACAAAAATGCCCCTACCTGCTCAAGATTAAAATCCAGATCCCCTTTCTACCTCTCAAAGAAAGATTACTACAGCATCACTGATGAATGGAGAAAAGAATGGGCAAATAATACCCCAACAGGAGGCCAAATTATTGAAGACCCTACCAATGAAATTCCTGGCTCACAGCTTGGTAGGAAATACTGGGTGGCTGCAAATAGGCTACGCTCCAGACACACGAAAACAGCCGCAAAAATGAACAAATGGGGTCTAAACAACTCAACAGAATGCCCCAAATACCAAACTGACCCCCAAGATGTAGATCACCTTGTGCTCCACTGTCCTGTTACCAAGCTGAATGGAGGTTATGAAACCATTCACAAATGTGAAGATGAATTCAAGGCTTGGCTCGAAGCGACAGATCTGAAAGTGTGACCCCACCATACGATACTACTACTACTTATTAGCATACTTTTATTGATTTTTGGATGTGACTTTATATATATATTGGTTAAAGCCCGGTAATTGGTAGTTGGTGCGCAGGCATTTTTCTTTCAAATTCCTAGGTAGTAAATTTTTTTTCCAGGTAGGGCCTAGTAAATTTGAGGGGAAATATTTGCTGGACACCCTGTAACAATGCTATCATGTCTGAGTCCGAGTCTGAGTAATACTTTAAATGTATATGTTTTATCTTTTCTTTCCAATTGTTTAGGGGCTTGGGGTAGGTTAAAAATGATATGCAAATTGTGTATCTTTACTAGTATATTGAAGTCATTTTGGGGTCTTTAATTCTAAAAAGAAGTATAATCAACAGTGAAGTTATAGTTTTGACCGTAATGTTTACGATACCCAGTGTGTGCATCTGCAACCTTACTTCGCTCTCAATTTTGTGAATTTAATCATATGTATGACCTAAAGGACTGCTCTAAGCATAAAAATAATACCTTTTTTAAATTCAGCACACAGAAGTACATTAACTGTGTAATTTTCATTGATGTATGATATATTATAGTTTCTATTTTCTGTCCGATTTACGAAAAATACTTGCGATATTTCCCTAAACGACTGCGAAACGCAGCTTTTTGGTTCGGAACCACTTTTGGGGTCCAAAAAAAGCATTTTTTATAATGCTTCAAATTGTCTGAAAAAAATTGAGTGTGTTGTCTGAGTGGTTGTAAATATGTGAATATAATTTTATACCTGTATGTCTGGCCCCCCCAGGAAAACACGACCAATGCGGCCGCATAATTCACCTTTTACCGCATAATTATGCAAAATATGGTTTTTAGCATGAATTTATGACCATTGTATGAAGAAAAATGAAACCGAAAAAGTCCGACGATGTTCCCATATACGTGACAGTGACTTCCCTTTAACTTAAAAGGGAGGCTATTCCAATTCCAAGTGTACGATTTGATTTGTCTTCTTGAGATCTACCCAAAACCAAGCGTGTTAAGATCTGGATTCAAGTTTGTTTCCTTTTAATAAAAGTTTTATCAATAATCAATAACAAGACAACTCGAGCAAGAATGGATGCCTTCGTACATCGCAATGGGGCAGCACCGAGTGCCAAAGCAAAATCAGCAACAAAGACATCAGTTACCGACCGTCACAAACAGTTTAAAAATGAAACATTTGTTAGTTCTAGTAAACTGTTTTGTAAGTCTTGCAACTTAGTGCTGGACCATATGAGAAAGTCTACAATTTACAATCACCTCAGCTCAGACAAACACCGTAAAAGAAAATTTTTTAATGAATCCTCGAGTCAGCCAGCAAAGCTTCAAAAGACCATTGATCTGACAGGAGTCCCTTCTACTGTTGCCACTGCTGGTAAGTGGTTTGGTCGATGCTTCAGGACCTCCAATGTCGTTTTCATGGTGGTGTCTAAATTCTTCCATGAGGACATGTCTCTTCAGGAGAGGAACAAGCTGGAGGATGCGTTCAACACAGCCTACGCCCTGACAAGCGAGAAGCTAGATCGGTACCTGACGAAAGAGGGACAGCCAGGGATTGACTTTTTAAGAGAGGTCCCATTTTTCAACCCCGCTAAGCTGCTCCTGTCTCCACCTTGGGATCAACTTGAGAGCCTCACAAAGCTGAAAACTGTACCCGAGGTGGAGATCAAGAGGTACACCCGGCAGCTTGGACCCCTCGCGGTGAAGAACTCCATCACCTCTTCTGTTGACGTGCCACATTTTTGGCAGTCCATTTCTGATGAAGTGCCCGCTTTGGCTGCTTGTGCCAAGTGGCACATATACACCACGATCAACAGCGCTGATGCTGAACGCAGCTTTTCTGTTTACAATCTGATATTGTCAGACAGGCGCAGGAGTCTTAGCACAACGTCTCTGCGACATCTAGCTTTTCTGTGCTACAACAAAAAAATTAATTTTTGAATTTGCGTTGTAGTTCTTTAATTTTGAATTGGTTAAATGTAAATAAAGCAATGGATAAATTTAGACAGCGATTTATTACTTTTTTCTTGTTTTGCATAATTTGTAATTTCCCTTGCATAATTTGGGATATTTTTTTGCATATTTCCGGGGGGCCAGGTATGTGAGATATTTCATTTTCTGTGAATTCTCAAAATCAAAAATGACAAAATCTGCTTTTTGTATATATTTTTCAACGATTTGTACATTTTTTCCCCATTTTCCATTGGCTATTGCTTTATAAATTGAAAAGTTATGGCTCTGAATATCTAATTGTTTATAATGTACAATGTATATGACTCTGTGGTCTATAGGTTATTTTGTCTTTAAATCTCCAAATACAGATTTTATATGAATGCAAACGTGGACTAGCGTGGCAGGTGTACGCTGTGCCAAATAAAAACTAGCGTGGCAGGTGTACGCTGTGCCAAATAAAAACTAGCGTGGCAGGTGTACGCTGTGCCAAATAAAAACTAGCGTGGCAGGTGTACGCTGTGCCAAATAAAAACTAGCGTGGCAGGTGTACGCTGTGCCAAATAAAAACTAAGTCCCAATAAAATTCAGAATTGCATATCTTCGTCAATTTTTGTTCGATTTCAATAAAAAAAATTTTTTAATTCCATTGTGTAACAAGAGCTGTTTAGAAATCACAGTTTCTGTACGGCTCTTGTTACACAATGGAATTTAAAAAAAAAAAAAAAAAAAAAAAAAAAAGGGGGCCCGTCGCTGGGATAAGAAACAAAGGGTTCATGTTCAAGTTCCTCGTCCATACGCAATCACTCTGTACAACGACAAAATGGGTGGGGTGGACCTGAATGATATGTTATGAGGAAAAGCATTATTCACATTCCGTTCGAAAAGATGGTACACATATATTTTCTGGCACATCATCAAACTTGCCCTTGCCAATTCGTGGTTGATTTACAAGCCAGACTGTCAGCTTTTGGGTGTTGAAAAAACTAATGTTATCCTTTTCAGAAAATTCCAAGCTGAAGTTGCCACCGTGTTGGTAACAAAGGGCACAAAGCGTGGTCGACCAACTGATGAAATGGCACATGGAACTCCAGCAAAGCGTTTGTCTATTGTGTGTGCCCCTCCATCTGATGTGAAATATGACCAAATTTCACACTGGCCAATGATGCTACCAAAGCGAGGAAGATGTAAACTCTGCAAAAACAATAACACACACAGTCTGTGAAAAATGCAACGTCCGACTGTGTTACACCCACAACGGAAATTGCTTCCGCGCTTTTCACAACCCATAGTTGGTCTGTTCAGTTGAATGTGGCCCCAAACAGTGCCTTTATTATTTTATGCTTTCAACATTTCACAATACATGTATACATATTTCCTCAATAATTCAAACATTTTTGTGGCTAATTTTCACGGTGAATATACCATATGAATAAGATTTTTTTTCAAATTGATTATCATATGTAGTAGTAAATGTAAAATATATGATTTTTTTGCACAATATAAGTGTCAAGATGAACAAAAATGTAATGTGTCTTAGTTATATTAGCAAGAGTGTGCTTTGGATACACTGTTTCAGTAGGAATAAACCAGTTATCACTTACTACACTTGTTTTAATTTTTTTACACTATAGCCCACTGTGACATATATGTAACGTCCCATCATTACTTCCATATTAGAATTGTTTTCAGTAATGCTGGACTGCGTCAGCTTATTAATTCAAAATATAACATGGCCCTCACCTTGCGTGACGTTCGTAATCTGAAACACCACTGTGAGTATGTTTATGAATTTATACACAACCCCTGGATTACGACATCGTCCGGGACGGGAACATTGTCGTCATCCAGGTGTGTCGGTATTCCTAAGTTTTCAGGATGGTGGGAAAAGGGGCGTTGTGAGACCCTCGAATACATAACAATGGGCTGCTTTGACTAGTAACAGGGAGAAGATACGTCCAGCAATGTGTATTTCTCTTGTTTTACAAAGGGTTTACCAGTTACGCTTTCTCTTTCCAATGTGTATTGCCATTGTTTTGATCGAAAAGTGCTCAGGCACTGTTTAACAAATAAGAACAAATCCAGGAAATCCAGTGCCAATATCATTATGATATAGACAGTGGCTATGGTCTTGATCAACGTTGTGTGATCAGAAGGGGTATTTCAGTGATGTTAAAAGGCGTGTGTGCCTTGTCTGTTGCCATCGTTTGCATGTGCAGCAAGTCCACAAAGTGGTTTGACGGTAGACTGGACACAATTGTCCGGAATATCTTTTCACCTGTCTGTATGATGTCTTAAACACATGTCAATGGTATTTTTAGACTGCAAAAATTTCTTTTGTGATGCACAGCCACTACCAAAGAGGGCGCTGGAACATGTACGATTTTTTTTTTTTAATTTACGATCCAACCAGCACTTTTATCATTCAGACATCTTTTGTAATTCACTCAATTTAAAGAACAGTGTTTTATTATAGCTGTGTTGTTGAGTTTATTTCGCCTATCAATATTATGCATAGAATGTATTTGTTGCTTTTCTGTTTGAGTAAGAAAAAAAATATTCTTGTGTTGGGTGGGTGTGAAACTTTGGGGGAAAATGGCTGGTAAGGGAAGGGTAAATCTTAAAATTAATTTTATCAAATGGGATTGCACGAAGGAAATAAATAAGCCATGAGATAAGCTAACGCAAAACTAAAGTAATACAGTGAGAAGGTAAATACTTACAAGGGGACACATGTTGGCAGGTCTGTATAGTATCATGCATATCATTGCAAGTATTTGTTTTCTTTTATGAAATTTATGATCTAAGTCAGATGTCATGGTATGTATCACCATTTTTGCTTGCTTCTTAGTCTCTCCATAGATAATAGGATATCACCAGTTTTTATGCTGTAGTTTTTACTGATAATATTCATGTTTTGCAGTGAAACTGTCTCATGCTGGGACAATGTCCCAAACGGATCAACTGCTGGCCTCTTTGGCAGAGGTAGAAACATCGGGCAATGTCCAGTTGGACATCATTGAGGACAGTGGAAGCCACTTAATTGACATTGTGGCCTTTGCCACAAATGCAATGTTAGAGACGTATACGTCATATCCGGAGGTGGTTTTCCTTGATGGTGAGTTTATCTTTTTCCCAGATCTCTCAGAATCAGAGCTATTTTTGTGTTTAATATGCAGCTTTCTGGGTTTTTTTTAAAGTTCTCTGGGTAAGGGGTGTTTAACGTCCAATCAGCCAAAGATTAGACCATCGAAATCCTGTCACATACAAGAAAAATAGGAGCGTTTTCCCTTATACCACTTAATGGTGGAGGACACCAGTGGAAAGGGTAGAGCTATCTACTATGCTTTCCTTCGGGAAGAAACCACGGAGAAGATTATCAGGATGCTAAAGATCTTCAGGTCGATTGTTGAAGACCTATCAAAGACTCTTGTCTACATGACAGACAAGTGCAAAATGGAAATGGCGGCATGCAAGTCCGTCTTCACCAATGCCACTGGCCTGCTGTGCCATTTCCATGTGTTGAAGCCAATGAGATTAAAACTCGCCAGCCTTCAACTTCCTGGTGAGGAAAAGTCCTATGTGAGAGGAGTGTGTCACAGTCTAGTCACAACAACTTGCGAGGTTAAATTCCAGAAGTTGTTGAAGAAGGTGAGTCTGTCCTGCTCATTTGGTGTATCATTTTCCAGACTCCTGTGGTGTTTGAATTTCATTAGTATTTCTCCATCTTTTATATTTTTCTTTTTCTTCTTTGATCGCTACTATGTAGCTACATGCATCTTAGTAAAACCCTGTTTAGCTACAGCAATATAGCAATACTTGGCAGTTGCCATCGGCGTTTGATGTAAAAACTTCCAGCCAG
>NC_088366.1:1165684-1173184 GCF_034508935.2 Berghia stephanieae | reverse complement strand
AATCTCGAACACGGAAATCTCGAAATCATGGAAATCTCAAACTCGGTACAATTCCCCGTTCTGATCCCTCTATTTGGGTAGTATTGGCAACACGAAAATCTCGAACACTTTTCAAGGCCAACACAGAAATCTCAAACAAACTGGACATTCCCTTGCGGTCCGTTGAAATTATTTTTCGCAAATAGATTGTGTTGAACTTGAATGGAAACGAAAGATGCCATCGCTCTCTTCGTAGCGCTAAGTGTCTGTTTAGTTAGTGTGTTATGCGTGCGTGTATGTGACATATATATATTTATATGTGGGTGTGCGTATATGTGTGCATGCTTAACTAAGGGGGAGTCGTGGAGCATGTTTGACCAGAGCCTTATGCACACCAGCCATCACTTAATTGGGGAGTGAGACTAGCAAGGCAGTGATTTCCGTTGACGGTAACTGTTAATTATTAAAACTATACAAACAGTTAGGGGTGGGAAAGGTGGGGCGAGAGAATTATCATTTATTACATAGATGATACTGTGTGAGAGCTATCCCCCTCTCTTTAGCCTGCCACGGGTGAGTATGAGGGTGTAAAGCACACCTGCCTACCCTCAGTTTAAATTTTCAGAGACATTTTACGAATAAAACCTCAGATGATGATTATGACGATGACGATGATAATGATTATGACGATGACGACGAAGATGGTGATGATTATGATGATGATTGTGGTGTTGTTGTTGGTGGTAGTGGAGATGATGTTAAATGTGATGACGGTGGTGGTGATGGTGATAGCCGTTGATTGGTGGAGTGAGTATTCTTTTTTTCTGAATAAATTACGTGTACTACAGACCAGTGATCTATCAGGTGTGAACATTTGTAAAAATTCAGTGACACCCCAACTAGTCGACACGATGTCATATGGAAGACTTACAATCTTTAACCACTGAATTTGTTAAGATTTCTTAAAGACGGGCTGGGTCGATAAAGTTGTTAACATGATATTGTGACATTTGGATGTATTGAACGGTGGGATGGGACAATAAAAGTTATGTGTGCCTGGCGTAGACTGGGAAAAAACATGTGTTTTTATTTTGCCCATTTCAAATACAGACATCAAAACAACCAATGCCCAAACATTGTAAACCTTAATCTTACTTAAGGACATTTGGAAGTATTGAACAGTAGGCTGGGCTGATTGAATTGTTTACTTGTCTGGCTTACATTGGGGAAATACACGTGAACAATCATGGTCATTTGATGGCTTCCTTCCCCTTACCTTACTTTTCACATAATATTTCTAGTCTATCAGTATCATTTATTTCTGTGAATGTGCGCTAGAAATCTTTAAAAATGTGGCTATGTGGTCTTGCGGTACGACTCATTTTCGGATCAAAAGGTCCTGGGTTCGAGCCCTTGGAAAAGGCTCTTTACTCACATTCTCTCACTGTACTTATGTGTAAAATGAGTACCTAGCCTTTAACAGCTTTGTCTCTGTCTTAAAAAATTGTAATATTGCTTAAAAGGCATCATGTCTCATCCAACATGTTAAGTGTTGCTGTTGGCTAGGGACCCCTTGTAAAGCACTTTGAGCATGTTTAGTGGATATTGTGCTATATAAAACTTCAATCTTTTTTTTAAAGACTTATGCAAGGCATAAACTAATGAAGAAATAAACTGGGTACCGAACAGTTTATTATTTGTCCATTGGAGCCAACGACTGTGTGGCTGGAACGGGCAACATCAATTTGTCTGGAAAGGGGTAAATCTATTTCAAAGCAATTTCCACTTGACCTAAAGTAGATCCAGATACCCAATAGCTGTTGGATGGATGGGGAAAAAATAGTAATTCCTTAGATCCATTAGGCCCATACAGCCAGAGTATATCCTTGTTTATATAGCATAAAACGGACAATAGCATTACTTGCTACCCTTTGGATAGGATGCTAGTCAACTAAGAGACCAAGGTATCCAATCACCGCAGGGGGGTCTTTCTGCACCTTGGATTGATCTCGATCCCTTTGCTTGTGAAGCGAGTGCTCTACCAACTGAGCTATTTGGACCCCAAGGTTGGGTGAAAGGGGAAATCAGATGCTGGTTTGTGTGTGAGAAAAGAGCTCTAAAAATTAATTTACAGGAATAATTGACCTTCTAATGAATGACCTTTAACCTTTAACCGAGCAGTAAGGATACAATTCTCTGGCCTCCTTCTCCACAGCTTGTATCAAATCCATCATGGTCACCAGAGGAGGGATGGTTGGTGACCCTTGGTACAAGGCCACGGGGTCAAGGTCTTTGCTAGTCGACGATGAGGCCAGAGATAGAACATCACCCCTGGCCTGATGTAAGGTTTGTTTCACGCCTTTCAAAGGAATCCTGGGAAGGAATAGTAACTTTTATATTTGTGTAAATTTTCAGGAAAATAGCTTGAATGGAGGTGAGTGGGGGGAATGACAACAAATATCAGGAATTTCCCGCAGAGTTGACAGGTCTGAGGGCATGAGATGAGTTCCCTACCTATACAAAGATTGATGGATTGATGGTAGAATTAACTGATGGCTTTACTGCCAATCAGCAGTCTCCAGAGTCATAAGGCCTATGGAGCCAAAAGCTTATCCTGGCTTTTATAATGTGAACTGGAAATAGCAATTGCTTGCTACCCTTTGGATAGGACTATGGTTGATCACAAAGCACTTTCCATCATATCTAACAGTCCCAGCTACCAAATCACTCCGTGGAGGACAGGGGGGGAGGAGGTCAGAAAAAGGATCTCGACTTTGCACAGGATCGATCTCAGTCCCTTTATCAAGTCACCTTGCTGTAGTAGTCCTTCAGAGCCATTCGGTCCATAGTGCTGGAGTTTATTCTGGTTTCGATAGCGTGAAACGGACAATAGCAATTGCTGCTACCCTTTAGGTAGGATTCTAGTGTATCGCAAAGGACTTTCCACCAGATCTTACAGATTCAACTGACCAATCACTGCTGGGTGGACAGGTGGGTCAGAAAAAAACCCTCGACTGCATCGGGGATCAATCTCGATCCTTTTGCGTGTGAAGCGAGTGCTCTACCAACTGACCTATCGGGACACACCTTGCTGGATTGATGATAAAATAAATTTTTAGCTCTACTGCCAATCAGACTTACAATGAATTCATGAGGAATTCAATTTCCTTCTCAACTTCCATGGAGATTTTAAGCATCAATTTGGCCTTCAAATCAGGAAAGCTGGTCACCATCTCCCCGTTGATTTCCTGCACTCTGTCTACACATTCTCTCTGCTCTAGAAGATTTGCCAGGGACAAACTGTGCTTCTCGCCGTCTTTCTCTGCTGACTCCAATGCCGGTAGAGCTGTGGAAAACAGACAAAATTAACAACTCTAGTTATCAATGGAACCAAAACAGGAAGAGAATTTCATCAGATTTTTGTCAATCAACCTGTAGAATTTTGACCAATCAATGAAAACATGGGATTTGTGACACACCCTCGAACATATTTGGACAAATATAGCTGGTTTACTAATAATAGAACAAGAAAAGACGACACAGTTCTTCGCTGACACATACAAAGTTTCTCTGTCATGCCCCCCCCCCCCCCCCTCCCCACCACAACTATGACTTCACATGTTCTGACTGCAGAACTGCTATTTACTACAATTTATCAAGAATAGCCAATGTGGTAACTCAGTCTGTGTATAAAGCAAGGTGGCGACAGGACCTACCTCCTTTACTAATGCCAAATAATTTGGCAACTGGTGTATCTACAATGTGTAAAAATAAGTGGTAAAATACGACCCAAAAAAGACCCCCCCCCCCCTTTCCCATTTATTGGTCTTTCAGCTTCATTTCTATGCTCAAAATCCAAAGAAATCCAACAAAACACTTTCCTGTTTATAGTTATAGCACTATATACACGTGTGTTGTGCTAAAACTAAAACTTAAAACTAAAAATAAAAATTGACCCAGAAATCGAACTGTAGTGTAATGAAAATGTGATTACCGTTTTTGAACGATACTCCTCGACATTGAAACTCAAACTAAGACTTACCATTTATGAGACTTTTGATATGTCTCTGTAACGTGCGTTTCAATGATAATGTTGCCGTTGAACAGTGAGGTGGAAGTGGAAGTGCTTCGTTTGAAGCAGTCGGAGTTTGAGTTGGAGTCAAATTGGAAGATTCCATATTATTGAGGATTCGGTTGTTTTATGTTTATCAACCTACACATACGACCTGAGAGTCACACAGTAATAAAAATGGATGATATGATTATGAAGGATATTAAACAAGAACTCATAAAATAATCACATTTCACTCATTTTTAAAGAGAAAACTCACTTCACAGACTCTCATGGCATACCTACTTTCACTTTCACTTTCAGTCTCTCGGACAGACTGCGGAAGTCAGTCCATACAAAAGAAGAGGCAGTATATACTCTCCTCATCTTTGAGGACAACTAAATTATGTCTAACAGTTATCAAATATGCCTATGTTTATTATTGTTTATTGAATTAAGCACCTTTCAAAATGACCTTCTAAAGATTCAGAATACTTAATTGCATTAACATAAATAAGAGAGATATTATATTGGCATATGAAGATCCTTTATATTAGGGGAAATAATCAGTTATTTTCACATAGAAAATGTCAAAATTTAAACGGTTGTTTCCCTTAGATTATGTGTGTGTTTACGGAGCGGTAAGAGTCTGATGATGGTTTGGAAATAAGATTGATGCTCTGCATTTAGATACAATTTTCAAAACATCCGCCCACCTGATGCAACGTAACAACACTCAAAACGATGTGAAACCTTAATATGGGAAATAATATTGATGTTATGCATTTAAGTAAAATACAACATCCGCCCGCCTGATGCATCCAAGACTCAAACTTTGTGAAATCTTAAACGTTTATAATCTGGTTGATTAAATTTAGTAAGTGCTAATCATTGAAATGGCTGTCTAGAACCAATAACAAAGAGCTGAATGACGTCAATTTCGTTCATCTATAATAATAATAATAATAATAATAATAATAATAATAATAATAATAATAATAAATAATAATAATAATAATAATAATAATAATAATAATAATAATAATAATAATAATAATAATAATAATAATAATAATAATAATAATAATAATGGGTCATTTCTATAGCGTCCCTTTCCACCAAAAGTGCTCGGAAGCGTTTATACATATATTCACATGCTTTCAACAAAATCAATAAAATCACTCACAGAAAACTGAAAGGAAAGAGAAATACGGTGTCTGGTGTCTGATGTCTGGTGTCAGGTGTCTGGTGTCTGGTGTCCGCTGAAAGAACTTTTCACACAGAAAGACGTGAAAAATGTACTTAGGAATCAAACGGTTCAAGTTCAAGTACAGGGAAGAAGATGAGAGAAGAGAGCAATTCGGATTGTAGATAGAAAGAAATGACAAGTAGTTGGGAACAGTGCCCATTATAAAGCGCGTTGAACACGGTTAGTGGATATTGCGCTGTAGAAATGCTCACGTTCAAGTTTAAAACAAATAAAAACCCTTTAAAAAATAAGATTACGTGATTAAAACCGCGAAACGATCACCCATGTCTGGGCTGTCTTTTATGTCCACGGGGCCATCCTGGTAACATTGTATGCAAGATTTTATAAAATTGAGATTTTATATAGAGCAATATCCACTAAACGTGCTCTAGAGTGCCTTACAGGGGGTCCCTGGCCAACAGCAACATTTAACATTTAGGATGGGACATAACGCTGTTAGGCGATATTCATTTTTTTTTCGGATAGAGACAACGCTGTTAACGGCCAGGTATTCATTTTACACATGAGTACGTTGAGAGAATGTGAGTAAAGAGCCTTCTCCAAGGCCTCAACTATGCGAACCCAGGACCTTCCGATCCGAAAGCGAGTGTCATACCACTAGACCACATAGCGGCACAATTGATTAATGAAGATTGTATTGAATTGTCCTAATTCTTGGAATATCTTTCCTGGGTAAACTGTAGGCAGGTGTGGTTTTGTCTTCTTACAGGAATTTGTTTATCATTGAATATTTGCCACTTTATGGTCGAATGATATCACACTCAACGTTCGAATTCTAGGACCCTGGTTCAAATCCCACTGTGTGATGCACAACGTTGAGTTTCTGGATTTGAGGTCTCACTGTACCCAGGTGTAAAATGGGTGTCTGACAGCGTTGTATTTGACGTTAAAAGGTTCTGTTTTTTTTTAAATAACAGGTGTCCTGTCTTGTCCTTGATTAGTGTTGCTGTTACATTGGGACCCCTTATAAAACGTTTTGAGCACCTCATTGGATATCGCTCTGTATAAAATCTGAGTTTTGTTATTTTATTTTTTTAACTGAAACAATATTTATTCCTTCTGTTTGTTATATCATTTTTGCTGTTGTTGTTGTTTTGGTTGCTTTTTGTTGTTGTTGTTGTTGTTGTTGTTGTTGTTGTTTAAAATGTATAATATAGAATTTATAATATAAAATATATATTTCTACGTTGTATCGGTCGTGGTAATGATGATGAGGATGATGATGATGATGATGAAGACGACGACGACGACAAAGATTGTGATAATGACGACGATGATGACTACGACGACGACGACGACGATGATGATGATTATGGTGATGATGATGATGATGATGACGACGACGATGATGATAATGATATTGACAATGGCAATAACGATGATGATGATGATGATGATGATGATGATGATGATGATGATGATGATGATGATGATGGTGATGGTGGTGGTGATGGTGGTGGTGCTGGTGGTGGTGTGTGGTGGTGGTAGTTTTGTTAATCGTGGTTGTGGTGATGATGTGGTGATGATAATTGAGAGAGGGGGGGGGGGGGGGGGGGGGGGGGGGGGGGGGGGGGGGGGGGGGGAGAGAGAAAGAGGGAGAGAAAGAGGTAGAGAGAGAAAGAGAGAGAGAGAGGGAGATAGATAGATAGATAGAGAGAGGGAGGGAGAGAGAGAGAGAGAGAGAGAGAGAGAGAGAGAGAGAGAGAGAGAGAGAGAGAGAGAGAGAGAGAGATGTAATCACAATGTTTTTCCCCTCTGATGTACTGCGAGTTAAGCCCCTTTGAACACAAGAGCCTTTTGTACACGCCAGTAGATTTGGGTACATGGAGAGAAAACAGCAAACCCGGATGGGTGCGCAATGTATGAGATTAACGGGTGGATGGGTGGTGGGATTTGGCCAACGGTTTGTCAATGCTTGCCAGGTGGGTAGAGAGGGGTGGTGGGGAGGGGGGGGGGGGGGGGGGGGGGGGGGGGGGGGGGGGGGGGGGGGGGGGGGGGGGGGGGGGGGGGGGGGGGGGGGGGGGGGGGGGGGGGGGGGGGGGGGGGGGGGGGGGGGGGGGGGGGGGGGGGGGGGGGGGGGGGGGGGGGGGGGGGGGTCATTATCAACCAGTTGGGATGTAATATCTTTATCCAAGGATCAAGACGTGGGGGTGGTGGTGGTGGTGACTGGGTAGGGGTGGGGGAGTAGATGGCGGAGACG
>NC_088366.1:1133184-1160684 GCF_034508935.2 Berghia stephanieae | reverse complement strand
TTTTCAGCTTGTTTATTGTATTGTGACTGGAAATCAGTTCAATCAATCGTTTAAACTGACGTGTCATATTTTCAGGTCTGATAATCGCATGCGATTATTGGCTTGATTTAACATTGTTGTAATGGACAATATAATAATATTATGTTGGTTTAATAGTATTTTAATTTCAACAATGAGCTCATAACAACTTCTTGAGTTATCAGACCTGCAAATAAGAACAAGTCGATAATCACCATCCCTGCAAACTTTTTCTTCTCCCTCCTCCTCCTCCCTTTCCTCCTCCTCTCCCATAACCACAATTCAATATAGAATCTGGTCTATGTCTCTATCATCATCGTCAGTCTCTTTACCATCGTTTTCATCATCGTTTTCGCTATTGTCGCCATCTCCACCATTGTCACTAACCAAGGTGCTGTGTCTCTCATGTTTTATTCCATCCGATGTGTTATTCACTTTATGTCTGTACACACTGTGCCCGATTACAATGTGTTTTTCATATCCTGTGTTGTTGTCTCTCACTAGTTCACTGCCGAACTCTGAAAAACAAACAAACACGTAATTAAAAATTTGACCAGAGAACACATCTTTCAAATATCTATCGATTTAAATGTCCCTCATCTTGGCAGAAACTCTCAAACCTGGGACTTCGCGGCCTTCAAGGAACTCCAAGGTGTGAGAATTTTTACCAAGATGAGAGTTATTTAAATTGGTCGATTTTTGAAGGACGAGTTTTCTGACCAAATTTTTAAAAACGAGTTTTTCCAGACTACGGCAATTAACTGGTAAAAATTGACAAACTCTCTTCCGTTACGAGAAAATAGTATAATTTCTATTGATTGAAACCAACGTGTTCATATATATGCAGGTCTGATATCCGAACCCACTTATGGGCGTTGTTTTACATTGTTGTAACGGACATTATTCTGCGTCACTTTGTGATATTTCCACTACACCAATGAGCCCATAAAGAATTGGGTTGTCAGACCTGCAAATAAGTGCACGTCGGTTGAAATCCGTCCATCACCATCTTTGAAATTCTTATATTATCAGTACTATATGGAGTTGACCTTTTTTATAATTTAACATTAACTAACATATTCGATATAATTATATTTGTAACTAGAATGTTTTTTTTTTTTTTGTTTTTTTTTTTTTTTGCACCACTCTGCCTTACTCAGAAATAAAAACATCTTCCATAAGATTTTGGCCAGAAAATGAATTCCTCAAATGCCCATGGATGAAAATGAACCTTTTCTTGTGAAAACCTGTGAAAACCTGGAACCTTCTATCAGACCTTATTGATGTCAACATGATGGTCATTTTAATCCATTCATATTTGAGGGATGTGTTTTCTGGCCAAAATGTTCATGAATTTTGTATTTTCACATGGCTGGTGAAGGGAGGTGATGTTTGTGTGTGTGTGTGTGTGTGTGTGTGTGTGTGTGTGTGTGTGCGTGTGTGTTTGTCTGTGTGTGTGTCAGTATGTGTATCTGAGTGTTTGCGTTTCAGTGATGGGTGAAGCGAGATGATGCTGAATATAAAACTCCTGACAGAATTTGATAAGCATTAGCAGTTTATAGATAGAATGAAGTTGACGTCACTCGGGTTTTTGTTATTGTTTTTTGACATCCGAGTTTATGAGTAATTCTCACTAAACTGTATTATCCAGACTATAAACGTTTAAGGTTACACATAGTTTTGTGTATTGGTTCGTTATATTTCCGGATGGCAATGTTGTGAGATTATTAGCCAAGCGCATACTATCTACAGTAGAATTACTTTAAACCGAAATTTTGGGGACCTTCTAAACCATTTCGGTTTAAAGACATTTTGGTTTAAAGCAAGTTCCCGTTTTTCGATGTTTTTCAAGGGTAGTAACTTTTTAAGATATTTGCTCATTTAATCGTATCATGGGTTTCTCCTTAAATGTAGTTGTTGAATAAATGCCGTCTTTGTAACCCCTTAAAAAATTATTTTTTAATTACATTTTTTTGGTGGTGTTTTAAAAATATTTTTGGCGGTTTTCGTTTTCAATTCAAAATTGTTGAAAGAGTTGAGTTCGGGATGCCGTGTATTTTACATATCTCCGTCTTGATCAACCTTTTTTTCATCGCTTCACATAGTATTTTGATTTTAAACTCCAACGTTTAAGCACAGTGCTTTCTTTTAGTAAAATGCAAAGCTAAAATAAGATCGAAAGTTCTTGTGCGATAATTGATAATGAATGATGCGCAGCTACTCAGAGGTGAAGTGAAATGGAAATGAAAAGGCGTGTCAATGCTAAGCTGTCTACTACACACCCCTCTTTTGTTGAGAAGCCATTAGGTTCAAATGCCTAATTACATAGAACCCCCCCCCCCCCCCTCTCTCTCTCTCACACACACATTCAATCAAAGTGGAAATGAAATGGCATGTCAATGGTAAGTTGTCTACCACCCCCCTCCTTATGGTCAGTTCCAAAGCATCAACACACGAGCGAGAACATCTCGCTTGCATGATTTTACCCCCCAACTCCCCCTCTTTCCTCATTTTTTGCCTGCCAGTCACCCGTTGTCTTCCTTTTCCAGTCTTCAATAGTGGTGCTGGCCAAACCCAAGTGCAGTGATCGAAGTGTTTGCCTACCCCCACCCCTCACTCTCATCTTATACTTACGCTCTTTGTTTTAATATTGCCGGGCATTATTATGTGGGGCCACCTTCCCGAATTTTTGAAGAAAAATAGATAGAGAAAAAGGGAAGGTGCTCTCAAGTTGTTTCGGTTTAAAGAAAGTCCTGCTTAGAAGTATTTCGGTTCATCGTAAGAATTAGTACAAAGATAATGAAGAAACTAGTACAATTTATTAAATTCTTTGCGGTTTAAGGTATTTTTCAGTTTAGCTTCTTTCGGTTTAAAGTAATTTTACTGTATATCTTTGGGGCCACTTTGCTGCGTCGGATAAGGACTCGCTTCACACGCAAAGGGACCGAGATCGATCCCGGTCGAAGTCGTGATTTTATATCAGACCCCCCCCCCCCCCCCCCCCCCCCCCCCCCCCCCCCCCCCCCCCCCCCCCCCCCCCCCCCCCCCCCCCCCCCCCCCCCCCCCCCCCCCCCTGTCCACCCAGCACGTATTGGTAGCTGGGTCTGTTAGATTTAGCGGAAAGTACTCTTCGATAAAATAGCATTGGCGTTTTCCTTTTCACGCTATAGAAACCGGTATAAACTCCAGCTCCACGGGTCTGATAACTCTGAAGTACTACTTTTATGTTTACCATACCTATCTATAACGGTACTTGATTTATCGCCATCCTTCATTTGTCAAATACTAAAGATAAGATATTCACTCATCCATGACCATCATAGTCACGTGAGAAAAGAAGGGGGGGGGGGGGGGGTGTAATAAAAGTCCAGGATTCCTGAACACCGGCCTGGAAATACGTATCTACCCTACGTAGATCAAAAGGGGTGTCGGCACAATGATCTTCATCGATACGCGATATGCTTGGTGGAGGATGCTCCAACCCCACCGGGGCCGTCACGGTTCATTGGTTTTGTTTTGATGTATTGGCTGACAAACCAATTGCTTTGGGAGGGGGGAGGGGGGGGGGGGGGTTATTGGTAAATATAAGAAGTGGATAAACAAGTGGTTGAAGATATTGAAAGGAGGGGATGTGGGTTGGGGGGGGGGGGGCGAAGGGGGAGGGGGAAAGAGATTGATAATTATAAAGGTAGGGTTTATGATGGGGATAAACGTTGGTTTATAAGCGTTTGTTGGATGAATTTTAGGTTCGGGTCTATAGAAATCTTTGTGTATTTCTTTCTTTAAAAAAAAAATCTAACTACCTATCTAATCAAATCTCCCCCCCCTCTCTCTCTCTCTCTCTCTCTCTCTCTCTCTCTCTCTCTCTCTCTCTCTCTCTCTCTCTCTCTCTCTTCATTTTATCAAAAAGTTGAGCACTATTATTTCATGGTTTTTTTCTTTATAACTATATATATGTATATATATATATATATATATATATATATATATATATATATATATATATATATAAATCTACTGTCTATCGTTCTATCTAACTATCTATCTATTTATCTATCTATCTATCTATCTATCTATCTATCTATCTATCTATCTATCTATCTATTTATCTATCTATTTATCTATCTATCTGTTTATCTATCTATCTATCTATCTATCTATCTATCTATCTATCTATCTATCTATCTTATCTATCTATCTATCTATCTATCTATCTATCTATATCTATCTATTACTATCTATCTATCTATCTATCTATCTATCTATCTATTTATCTATCTATATATTATCTATCTATCTATCTATCTATCTATCTATCTATCTATATCTATCTATCTATCTATTATCTATCTATCTATCTATTATCTATCTATCTATCTATCTATCTATCTATCTATCTATCTATTTATCTATCTATCTATCTATCTATCTATCTATCTATCTATCTATCTATCTATCTATCTATTTATCTATATCTATATTTACGTGTACATTTGACTTTCTCTCTCTCTCTCTCTCTCTCTCTCTCTCTCTCTCTCTCTCTCTCTTAGTGTATGCGTGTGTGTGTGTGTGTGTGTGTGTGTGTGTGTGTGTGTGTGTGTGTGTGTGTAGCAGTAGTAATAGTGATAGTAATAAATCTTTATTGTCGACAAAATTGAAAATATTTAATGGTTTACATTGCTCGAACAAATTATATAATAAACATTAATAGAAATGTGTGGATCCTATAATAATATGATCTCATTACAATTTTACTTTCTTCACAATGTACACAGACATCTTGACAATTTAATACAACTGGGAACATTATGTTTTAATACATTGAAATTAAGACTGATTTAAATTGTATCAACAGTTACTAAATTACTAAGTGTGTGTGTGTGTGTGTGTGTGTGTGTGTGTGTGTAAATGTGTGACGATTTTTATCCACTATTTTATCATCCAATACAAACAACCGTTGATGATCGGTGATAAGACGTTTTCAATGGAGACAAGAATTCCCCGTCCAATAATTCTATTGATATCACGATGGATGACGTCATCGGTTTTTGTCTATTTGAAATGGCGGCGGTAAACAAACATAGGAATGATGAAGAAGCGATGTTAACCCCTCAACAGCCAAACTGGGATTTTTCCTGTCATAGCTTTTATGTTATAATCTTTTTCAATTCATAATTTTTCTAAGTCAGTACAACGAATAATAAATCTCACCGTTTTCTTAAAGACAGCAGTAACTGTGACATGACACGTGTTATGAATATTGAAGTCAAAGTTGACCCGTTTTTACTAATTTTTTAATGACAACTGCCAGATCTGATGTCAATCCAAACTCCACCATTAAAGGGTTGATATTTTATGATAGTTTTATTTCGATGGTTCGTGTTTACATAGGGATGTCTTTTTGAAATCTTTATCTCATTCTTTATGTTTAGCACTCTTTCTTTGTTTTCTTCTTCGTTTCCTTCTTCTTCTTTTTTTTTCTTCTTCTTCTTCTTTTTCTTCTTCTTCTTCTTCTTCTTCTTCTTCTTCTTCTTCTTCTTCTTCTTCTTCTTCTTCTTCTTCTTCTTCTTCTTCTTCTTCTTCTTCTTCTTCTTCTTCTTCTTCTTCTTCTATTCTTTTTCTTTTTTCTCTCCCCCCCCCCCCCCTGGGTTCGGTACCTGTTCCCTTGTTTCTTTATTTGATATATAACATTGTTACAGAGGACAATAGTTTGTATAGTATTTACAGCATTTCCATTACAACAGTGAGCACATATTATAATACTGGGTTATCAGACCTTCAAAGAAGTACATCTTTTTTTTTTGATGTTTCTTTTCATTGCAAAAATGAGCCCATAGCAGTTTGGGTTATCTCACCTGAAATTAAATACACGTTATTTTGACAGTATTTCCATTATATCAATGAGCCGACGTGTACGTTTTAACAGGTCTGATAACCGAACGCAATTATGGATCTGATTTACATTGTTGTAATGGACAATGTTTTGTCTCGGTTTGAGAGTATTTCCACTACAACAATGAGCCCATGACAATTTGGGTTATCAGACCTGTACATAAGTCCACGTCGCAATGACTCCATAACAATTTGGATGAACAAACCGGCCAATGAGTATCAGCACCTCTATTTGAATTCAATGTCTACCAAAGTTAAACCCTTCACGAATTCCTAAATCCACACACTACATCGCTTTACGTTATAATGTATTATTATTTCTAATCTCTTCGGATGCCGTGAAATCGTCAACGTGGCATCCTTTCAAGTTCCCTTTTCTTTTCCTCATTTCTATAGAAAACCGTAGCGCAGTCGTGAAATAAATGGCCGTCCACGGCCTCTGAGGCTAATGAGGTTTGAATAGAATATTTATTTCATGTCATCAAATTGTGATTGTCACACTCCGCTTTCACCAGCCTTTCATAAAATAGGTTTTTATACACAAAACATAGTTCTGTCTCACTCCGACTAAATGCTTTTTTCCATTTTGGCATTTTTCCATTTTGGCATTTTTACTTTATTGGCCAGAAAACTTTTGCTTCATATGACGATGAATTTAGATGATTCTCAACTTTTCAAAAAACCTTAAACCCGAGACTTTCTTGAAGGTCATCTCAATTCATCGATGTTTGAAGTAAAAGTTTTCTGGACTAAATGTAAAGAGGAAAAAAAAAGTATTTTTCAGAAAACGCCATATTTCTGCTGTACTCAGAAAAAAAATACCACATTAAAAAATTGGCCAGAAAACTCGTGCTTCGAATACCGATCGATTAAATTGATTCTCATCTCGTCCAAATTAAAAACCTCTCAAACCTGGGACTACTAGAAAATTTTCAAAGAAGTCCCAGGTTTGAGAGCCTTCGACAAGATGAAGCTCATTTAGATCAATCGACATATCCAGATTTAGTTTTCTGGCCAAAATTTAAAAAAATGTTTTTTTGGGTTTTTTTTTTCTCCCGAGTCGTCCATAGTTCTTGTTAACCTTACGGATGGATTGGCTGATGGCGAATCTCGGGCTTTTATTTATCATTCTATTTATTTATTCTATTGCAAATTCTTCTTTTCACATCTAAGAAAATGTTTTAATTTTCCCTGGGTGTGAAAATATGATTATTATTATCATTATTATTATGATTATTGCTGTATTGAATGGCTCGTATCGTTGTGATGTATTCCTGGAAGCTTTTTGAATTGTCACAGTTTTGTCGGGTGAATGCCGATTGAAGTCATAACCGTTAAATATACGGTACAGTCGGGCGTTTTAATGTACAGAAATGAATACAGCAGCTTTCAAAAAGAACAAATCCATTAATACGTGAACATTTTGGGTCCTGAACCCTGCGTCAACCAATAAAATAAAACTGTAAAAAAAACACCTTAAAACTCCACGAATAATCCTCCAGATGAATTCGTGGTGTATTGCTGTATATTACTGTTTTTGTTATTAGCTGAAGAAGGGTTCTGAGATCGAAACATTCCATGTTTATATCTTTAAAATGTGTTGTTTAAAAAAAATTGTGATATATATTTTTGTACTTGGCTTTCTTCAGTCCACAATTTCTAGCAGCCTGTTGATCATCATAGTCAGTCGTTTTTTGTTTTGTTTTGTTTTTTTTTGTTTATTTGTCTTTTTTTTTTTGGGGGGGGGGGGGGGGGGTTTAGGCAACGTCAGAATTAATTTCCCGTTCATGGTAATCTCAGACTTGTCAACACTTAAACTTTTAGTCCAAAATGTGACTTTTCGTCTCTATACGGTTTTATGTCGGTTTGGACCTGATATGTCATTACAATTGGATTGGAAGATTCTTGTATTTTAAGGTTTGAGTCCAACCAAAAGCCTTCCTCGAGGAATCCACGAGGGGCCTTCAGCTTCTAATGGGTTTGTCCCACATTTCAATTCGACCACGTTCCGTCCAGCCTTTTCGAGGGGCCTTCAGCTTCTAATGGGTTTGTCCCACATTTCAATTCGACCACGTTCCGTCCAGCCTTTTCGAGGGGCCTTCAGCTTCTAATGGGTTTGTCCCACATTTCAATTCGACCACGTTCCGTCCAGCCTTTTCGAGGGGCCTTCAGCTTCTAATGGGTTTGTCCCACATTTCAATTCGACCACGTTCCGTCCAGCCTTTTCGAGGGGCCTTCAGCTTCTAATGGGTTTGTCCCACATTTCAATTCGACCACGTTCCGTCCAGCCTTTTCGAGGGGCCTTCAGCTTCTAATGGGTTTGTCCCACATTTCAATTCGACCACGTTCCGTCCAGCCTTTTCGAGGGGCCTTCAGCTTCTAATGGGTTTGTCCCACATTTCAATTCGACCACGTTCCGTCCAGCCTTTTCGAGGGGCCTTCAGCTTCTAATGGGTTTGTCCCACATTTCAATTCGACCACGTTCCGTCCAGCCTTTTCGAGGGGCCTTCAGCTTCTAATGGGTTTGTCCCACATTTCAATTCGACCACGTTCCGTCCAGCCTTTTCGAGGGGCCTTCAGCTTCTAATGGGTTTGTCCCACATTTCAATTCGACCACGTTCCGTCCAGCCTTTTCGAGGGGCCTTCAGCTTCTAATGGGTTTGTCCCACATTTCAATTCGTCCACGTTCCGTCCAGCCTTTTCGAGGGGCCTTCAGCTTCTAATGGGTTTGTCCCACATTTCAATTCGACCACGTTCCGTCCAGCCTTTTTGAGGGGCCTTCAGCTTCTAATGGGTTTGTCCCACATTTCAATTCGACCACGTTCCGTCCAGCCTTTTCGAGGGGCCTTCAGCTTCTAATGGGTTTGTCCCACATTTCAATTCGACCACGTTCCGTCCAGCCTTTTCGAGGGGCCTTCAGCTTCTAATGGGTTTGTCCCACATTTCAATTCGACCACGTTCCGTCCAGCCTTTTCGAGGGGCCTTCAGCTTCTAATGGGTTTGTCCCACATTTCAATTCCATGGCATTCTGTCCAGGGTTTTTAAAATACATTTTTAAACGCTGAATGCATTTTCTTCATTTAAAAAAAGTAATTTATCAAAAACTTTGTAATATTTGAACAGCAAAATTTTGATTGGTTACAAATTATAAAAGAAAAAAAAACTTGAGCTTTTATATGGCGCAATATCCACTAAACGTGCTAAAAGCGCTTTACAATGGGTCCCTGGCCAACAGCAACACATAACATGTAGGACGAGACATGACGCCTGTCAGGCGATATTACAAATTTTAGGGACAGAGACAACGCTGTTAACTGCCAGGTACTCATTTTACACCTGAGTACGGTGAGAGAATGTGAGTAAAGAGCCTTCTCCAAGGACTCAACTATGCGCCGAGCGAGGCTCGAACCCAGGACCTTCCGATCAGAAAGCGAGTGTCTTACCACTAGACCACATAGCCGCACTAAACGGATGGAGGACAATGTGTCGAATCTCCATGGCCAGAAGAACATCTCATCATAATAAGTCATCATAATGATATGTGCCAAGTGTCTGTTAACTCACTCTATCCTAGATTGGAAAAAAATGTATCAAAATGAGCATGGGGATAGATAGTTTTATTCAACTATCATTAACATGTAAACATGAAAAACATTAGCTTTGTTACTACGCCTATAATTTGTCTCAGAAAAATCTAATAAATAGGCATGGGGTAAAAGTAACCTGGGTAAACTACGGATATAGTCGGTGTTAGGATTGAGTGAGTTAATGTACATCTTGTATTTGAAAGCAATAGGACACACGTAGGAGCTGATGCTCTAACTGAAGATATGGAAGTGCCGGACTCTGGAAAGGCACGGATTATAAACAAAAATTGGCCAGAAAACTCGTCCTTCAAATATCAATCGATTTAAATGACCATCATCTTGACAAAAACTCTCAAAGCTGGGAGTTCCTTGAAAACCTCGCAGGGCCCCAGGTTTGAGAGTTTTTGCCAAGTTGTGGGTAATTTAAATCGATGGATATTTGAAGGACGAGTTTTCTGGCCAAAATTCTAAATACGCGTCTTTCCAGTGTAGGTCCGTGAGTTAACTAGACAATCAAGTCTGTGAGAATGTGTATATTATGTGTAGAGATTACACCAGAACTCTGTCACACGAATCATAACGGCAATTATTATTCACGGTTTTGAATCCCACCATCATTTGCATCTAATGTCGAACCCTGAAAAAAAAAAATTAAACACACTTTTAAAATTTTCGCAAGAAAACTCATCCTTCAAATATCGATCGATTTAAATGACTCTCATATCGGCAAAAACTTTCAACCCGGGACATTAAGAAGTCTTCAAGGAACTCCCAGGTTTGAGAGTTTTGCCTGAATGAGGGTCATTGTAATCGGTCGATATTTGAAAGACGAGTTTTCCAGCCGTTTTTAAAAAATGTGTTTTTATTTTAAAATTTTCCTCTGATCACGGCTGTACAATAATAAAAATAATAATAGGATTATTGGAGTGGCTTTTGTGATTGGATCTCCGTCATCCGTTATCCCACAGTCTACAAAACCATGGGAAACCCCTAACGGTTGTCTGGGCATGGGGTACAGTAGCGCTCTGCTCCCACAGTCTCCAGTCCATGGCTCCTCATCAAATAAAGGCAACATTTTTGTGTCCGTGTGTTAGAGAAATACTGACTCATTTTTTTAGAGGAATTAAGTAAGCTCTTAGGGTTTGGCCAATCCACAACAGAGAGGCAGTGGCTGGTACTGGCACTGATTGAACATAGCATTGGACTCACGTTCCCATGATGTACTCAGTATTTTTACTAAGTAGTAGAGAGCCGACACTGTCTTGGTATATTTGTGAAGGGGATGATGATGATGTAGATTGAAGCAACCATCAAACCGTCCGTGAAATGATTGAACACCGTGAAGTAGATTCGAGAACCATCCATCCGTGCAAGCCGCTGATGATGGTTTTGACGACGGCAACCCGATCCAACAAGCCTGGAGACACGACATATTATAACGGTTTCCCTATTATTTATCATTGTATAGAATAAACATTAAACCTTCTTAATAGTAGGCTATAGCCCTGCGATGAGAATAATAGTATCCCATTGATAACACACCTATACCAGTTCTGGTCTAGATTGAAATAAAGAATATATATATATAGACGTATACAATTATATTCATCAAAATACAATTTTATACATTTATGAATCTGCATAATAAAGGATAATTCATCAACGATGACGACGATGTGGCTTTAGAATTGAGTTGAATTGAATTGAATCGAAATGAATTGAAATGAAATGAAAGGTGAATTCTTTGACCTCCAGTTGTAACTGTAGAAATTACCAGTCTGAATCAGTCCAAATTCTATCAAATGACACGCGGGAAATTTTCCCATGATGTGTGTGTGGATGCCTGGATAATGTTTATCGAATACGTTTGTTTATTTACGCACTTTGTAAACCCGATGATTGAGAAAGGGGATTGAATTTATTCTTTTTAATGAGGATAATTATGCGCAATTTAAAAACAATCTAAATCCAAATTCGCAGTGCAAGCGAATCAAATTGATACACAGAAAATCGATGTGCACGTATTTGCATAGATATAGACTAGATATCTAATATACGTTGATAAAAATAGATCTTGAAATGTTTACTAGATTTGATGAAATCCGACTGTACCGTGAAATTGTGGAAAAGTCTGTGCCTGAGGCAGTGGCGTGGCATGCTTACAGTATCTATAAGGTGGTGCCAGAATTGGAAGAAAACGACTTTAAACATGCTAAATTTGTAAATAAAAAAGATGGACGCGGTGCCAGGCATCAAATCAACCAGTTTATCCACGCCCCTGGCCTGAAGTGTTTCTTTATCTTTATTAGAAGTAGTTTTTTGGTTGGTGATGTTTTTGAATTTATTATTGTGCAGTTGGTCCTTTCATTTTCTTTATAAAATAAGCAATAAAATAAACAAAACAAAAGTAAACAAAAGCAAAGTTCATTGCACCATTTGATGTGTCCATTTGTGGACAAAGCACTTCAACAGTCATGACGTCACTTCCCTCGTAATGACGCATAGTAACTTAGTAACTGGCTCTAAACTATCGGAACAATGGCGGACGCCCTTATGAAATATTTCTCCAACGAGCATAAACGTGTATCCAGAGGAGAAAAACATTATAAATATGATCGTGTTTTGACTTTTATACATTCTGATCACATGACATATGAACAGTTCTAGCCAGCATGAAGAGTAAAAAGTACCGATTTTCTTTGTTTAGAACCAAGCTGCTCGCCGTTGCTGGTCGACGTGATATCAGACTATTGAATCTTATTGATAAGAACGGACACTGAGAGAAACAACTCTTTGTTGTTGATGACAACGGTGTATATTCCAGTATTGGAAAATCTCCAACTTGTCAAAGGATCTTTTTTTTTTAAAGTTAAAAGACACGTAGAAATGATGACATTGGTCATTGGTGTGGTCCATCTTTTTAAGAGACCAACGAGAAAAAGACTGAAAAACGTTTCAGGTGGTGGGGTGGGTGGGGAGAGGAGGTGCTCTCACTGAATACTTTTTGCTTCAAATCTTCTCGGGGGTTTTTTTTTTTTGTTATTAATAGGCTATTTATTTCCCGTCGTGTTATCTTAAACGTTTGAAATCTGATTGATACAATTTTGTACAAAAGACGTCTAACTTCTACGTCATGGCACAAGACCGAAGGGCCAGATCTCAGGTGGTCGCTGGTTCGGATAAGTAAGTAAGCAAGAACGGATCACCCAATTGGGCTCTAAAAACATCAACAACGAGCTTTCTACATAAACAGGACCTCTCTGATGACGACTACCCGTATCCAGCTTAATTGAAGGTTTTATGCTATTAATTCAGTTTTTAAAAAGAAATTTAACTTCCGGTTCAGCATGAAGCGGACACACCGGTGTGGATTGGACTCTTTGACACTGTATGTGTATTTTTATTTCTTTTTTCATCTGGCACTTCTCTACATCCTTTATGTCTCATCATTATATTCTGTGAAGCGTTCGATGTGCACGTATCTGCAGCTCTGATAACCCAATTCCTTATGGGCTCATTGTTGTAATGGAAATCTCAAAAAATGACTAAATAGAATTGTCCATTACAACAATGGTAAACTAGGCCAATAAGTGGGCTCGGATGTCAGACCTGCATATATGTATACGTCGGATACGATGCTTGTGAATCCTTAAATAAATGAACTGTTATTGGATGATACAGATATGCCTAACATTATTATTACCCCAAGTAACTAATAAAATAAAAAATAAAAAGTAGATTGACTATATAAGAAAAAAAAACCCCAAAGACTCCCAACAAAACAAAAACAATTTTTAAAGCAACAGCTCCCAACCCTCCCCCCCCCCCAAAAAAAAAATAAATAAATAAATAAATGAATAAAAAAAAATAAAATACAAGATAAAAATCAAACAAATAATTTTTCACAAAATAAACAAAAACAAACGACAAAAACGGAGGATATCGGTCTTTGAAATGGCCAAATACAAGTAATACAAAACAATTATACAATAATCAAAGGCCATGGGAGATGCTTGGCCGATTTCAGATGTCTCCAAGACCTGTGGGAAAATGTCATCCATAATTGTCTCCAATAGGAAACGAACCCGCCGACCCTCAAACTCATTGATGGGTGACAAGATAGTTGTGACGTCAGCTGTCGTCAGGGATCATTGAATTCAAATAAGTATCATTGACAACAGATTAACGATGACAAAACGACATTTCTACTGTTTCGACAGCCAAACTGTAGATATAACGAACATGACGTCACTCAGCTCTTTGTTTTTGTTTTAAGCCAGCCATTTTTATGAGTAGTTCTCACTAAATTGTATCAGACTATAATAAACGTTTGATGTTCACATTATTTTGTGTTTTGGTTCTTAGTACGTAATTCCGAGTTTTTAAAAAACTAAACGCACAGCTTCAATAGATACTTCCTCCGCCACCAGCTATATTATTTGTCCGAGCATGCTTGAAGCTGTGTCACAAATCCCGTGTTTTGATTGGTCAAAAATCTACTAATTAATGATAACCATGGCATTAAAGTTTTCTGGCCAATCTAAAACTTTATTTTAAAAAGTTGTTTAGTTAAAGTTTGGCTTTAAAAAAAAGAGAATTTTTCTAAACCGATGCAGAGTCTTTGAGTGGATGTAGATGTCTTTTTAAATTTGATAATGATGATATTGATGTCAATGTAGAAAATAATAAAGTCCCGTGTGAAATGGGGGTAGTCATGCGTAGAGATGGGAACAACTCTTGTGGGATGTTTTCACGGATTGGCTGGTATTGAATTTGTATTACACAAGCTTGTTAGATGGGTGATTTATGTATTGTCTCATCATCGTCGTCATCGTCATCATCATCATCATCATCATCATCATCATTATCGTTGTCGTCATCATCATCATCATCATCATCATCATCATCATCATCATCATCATCACCATCATCATCATCATCATCATCATCATCATCATCATCATCATCATCATCATCATCATCATCATCACCACCATCATCATCATCATCATCATCATCATCATCATCATCATCACCATCACCATCATCATCATCATCATCATCACCATCACCATCATCACCATCACCATCATCATCATCATCATCATCATCATCATCATCACCATCACCACCATCACCATCATCATCATCATCATCATCATCATCATCATCATCATCATCATCATCATCATCATCACCATCACCATCATCATCATCATCATCATCATCATCATCATCACCATCACCATCATCATCATCAAACTCCAAACCAGCGAGAATCTGCCTAATGCCCATTTCCCACGACACAATTCAAATGTCCTTTTATCTACAAGAACGATGATCTTGTCACTGATGACTGCCTGTTGCCTCCCCTTACAACTGATCATCCACCCCACCACCACCACCACCGCCACCGCACCACCACCACCATCATCTCTAAATATCCCGTCATGCTCGGCTGATGAACTAAATAAAAATTAAACCTTAACAAATTGCTAAATTGAATGAATTTAATTTAAATGTTTGTCTTGGGAGGCGTTCTTTGTCGGAACATCTTTCATGCATAACCAAATCACGTGGTATAAACCAACAGCCTCTGTCGTCTAAAAATTATTATGTATATATACCTATATATATAGATGTGTATGGCGTATTGTTCAAGTGTAAATATAATCACGAGAAAATCCAACGGTTGTTTCTGTCATTTCACGGTGACAGGTTTCGTGGGAATGGATGTAAACACAGCCTAATCGTTACGTGACATCTTTTATTCTGAATCATTCGTCTGATGATTGGGTCAGGGTTTGGCGGATTTTCATCCAGACCTTTTGTAGCCACACGCAAAATACACGCTATTTGTACAATGTTTTGTGTCTTCAGTCTGTGGAAAAATACTCAAATCTGGTATTGTTTTATTCTTGTTCCGACTTGTTTCTGTGTGAAGTCCCGCCTCAGAGTTGTGAACCCCAACCTTCTGGTATGTTTTCCTGTTTCTTCTGTCTCTCGTCCCGGGTATAACATCTTGGCGATGATCCACAATCTCCTTGTTTCTTCCTGTCTCTTCTGTCTCTCGTCCCGGGTATAACATCTTGGCGATGATCCACAATCTCCTTGTTTCTTCCTGTCTCTTCTGTCTCTCGTCCCGGGTATAACATCTTGGCGATGATCCACAATCTCCTTGTGTCTTCCTGTCTCTTCTGTCTCTCGTCCGGGTATAACATCTTGGCGATGATCCACAATCTCCTTGTGTCTTCCTGTCTCTTCTGTCTCTCGTCCCGGGTATAACATCTTGGCGATGATCCACAATCTCCTTGTGTCTTCCTGTCTCTTCTGTCTCTCGTCCCGGGTATAACATCTTGGCGATGATCCACAATCTCCTTGTTTCTTCCTGTCTCTTCTGTCTCTCGTCCCGGGTATAACATCTTGGCGATGATCCACAATCTCCTTGTTTCTTCCTGTCTCTTCTGTCTCTCGTCCCGGGTATAACATCTTGGCGATGATCCACAATCTCCTTGTTTCTTCCTGTCTCTTCTGTCTCTCGTCCCGGGTATAACATCTTGGCGATGATCCACAATCTCCTTGTTTCTTCTTGTTTCTTCTGCCCCTCGTCCCGGGTATAACATCTTGGTGATGATCCACAATCTCCTTGTTTCTTCCTGTTTCTTCTGCCCCTCGTCCCGGGTATAACATCTTGGCGACGACCCCTCAACCTTCTCTTGTAGGCCAAACACGTCACTTCTTGCCTATCCCCTCTCTTTCTCTGATATTTATTTTGTTCTCTCCAACGTTATTTAGACCGAGACCATTTGCTTTTCCATCAGCCTTGACTGGGATTTTCTGCCTGGAGGGAAACAGGGTAGTGTTTGTTTCATCTTTGTTATGGTTTCATGGTGGAGAAGGATAAAATTAAATATAGTTTTTCTTCATTAATAGTCTTCTTATTTAAACAGTCCAAGAAACATTTCATTTTCCAAAATTTACAAATATTGTAGAAGCAGTTTTTCAATGTTCAAATCTATAATTGAAGATACAAAGTGGTGTATGTTGAGGATTTGTACCCGGAGCGTCCATTGTTGTACAGCTTCCATCCAAAGCCTTTCCATTTTCACCTTCACCTTTCCGAGAGAGATCTCAGGCTCCAGGCAGCCCCCACTGCCTTCTTCTGAGATCAACACAACAGCGCATGTAGATAACTGTATTTTGTTGACCAATCTGGTTCCCTTTAAAATCTTTGCAATTCATTTGGAGAAGGGCATCTAGTTGTTATGGACATTTGCATCAGATTTTGTTGATCGTTACGATATGTCATTCAATCTCCTTTGACGTTTGAATCCAGACAGTTTGAGTCTTATAGTCTTTACCAACCTGTTTTGTGTAACATGAACGAATAAACTTCATTCAGTCCGGCATTTAGGTCTATTTTGTTGTTGTTATTGTTGTTATTATTATTATTATTATTATTATTATTATTATCATCATCATCATCATCATCATCATCATCATCATCATCATCATCATCATCATCATCATCATCATCATCATCATCATCATCATCATCATCATCATCATCATAATCATCATCTCATCATCATCATCATCATCATCATCATCATCATCATCATCATCATCATCATCATCATCATCATCATCTTCATCCCTATCACCCAAACCATTACCGTTATTATCTAGATAATATCATTCTATCATTGTCTTTATTATTCTTCTTCTATCTTTTGATTTCCCTGGCAAATTGTCACCGAGTCAACAAGATCCAGTTCTTATCAGTTTTATTTCGTTCAATCTGTTTGTGTGTTGTTGTAGTTGTAGAGACATTAATAGATATTGTTTTATTTGTATTTGATGACAGTGTCTGCTTTTCAAATCGTCTTTCACCGACGAAATGCATTTGTATAATTTCATTTTGGGTTGGAAATATTCATTTTATATATTCCTCTATCAAAATAAATAACTTAAAAAAATTTTAACACCTCAACTTGGGAATTGTATCGTTGAATTTTAGTCATTTTCAGAGGGCGTTCGGGGTCATTTTGAAATATCAATATCTGGAGCAAAGGTTTTATGGTCAAATTGAAATAAATGAGTTTTGTCATATTTGGCCAGAATCCCGTTTGTAAACGATAGGGGATGTCTGGTAGGTTTGTCAAGGGTGGAGACATGGCCTGATACGATCTGGCAATTGATGACTAGAAACTTCTAGAATCCTGGAATATGTTTGACTTTCTCATCCTCTTGTCTGTGATAAATTATAGTCGAGTTTGATAATGACAAAGGTATGGCGATGACGTGTCTGTTTGAGTTAGAGAGGAGGTGGGGAAGGGAAGGGGGAGGGGGGTGGGTATTTTCTTTTTTATTCTGTTTGATCGCTACTTCTTCTTCTTCTTCTTCTTCTCCTTCTTCTCCTTCTTCTCCTTCTTCTTCTTCTTCTTCTTCTTCTTCTTCTTCTTCTTCTTCTTCTTCTTCTTCTTCTTCTTCTTCTTCTTCTTCTTCTTCTTCTTCTCTCTCTTCTTCTTCCTCTCCTCTTCTTCTCTTTTCTTCTTCTCCTCTTCTTCTTTCTTCTTCTTCTTCTTCTCTTCTTCTTTCTTCTTCTTCTCTCTTCTTCTTCTCCTTCTCTCTCTCTTCTTCTCCTTCTCTTCTTCTTCTCTCTCTTCTTCTTCTTCTTCTCCTTCTTCTTCTTCTTCTTCTTCTTCTCTTCTTCTTCTTCTCTTCTTCTTCCTTCTTCTTCTCTCTCTTCTTCTTTTCTTCTTCTTCTCTTCCTTCTTTCTCTTCTTCTTCTTCTTCTTCTTTTCTTCTTCTTCTTTTCTTCTTCTTCTTCTTCTTCTTCTTCTTCTTCTTCTTCTTCTTCTCCTTCTCCTTCCTCTCTTTCTTCTTCTTCTTCTCTTCTTCTTCTTCTTCTTCTTCTTCTTCTTCTTCTTCTTCTTCTTCTTCTTCTTTTCTTCTTCTTCTTTCTTCTTCTTCTTCTTCTCTTCTTCTCTCTTCTTCTTCTCTTCTTCTTCTTCTTCTTCTTCTTCTTCTTCTTCTTCTTCTTCTTCTTCTTCTTCTCTCTCTTCTTCTTCTTCTTCTTCTTCTCTCTCTTCTCTTCTTCATCTTTTCTCATCTTCACTTCTTCTTCGTGCTCTTCTTCTCTGACTTCATTTCGTCTGATGTACTCTTCTCGTTTCTTGCATTTTCATTTTCTTCTTCTTTCGTTCATTCTTTTCGTTTTTCACCCCCATCTGTCCCTGAGAATACAGGTTTGTAAATGTGTTTTAACCACCATTGTGGAAATCTTTACTGAAATCTGATATTCTTCTACCTATCTATCATTTAAACGTACTCCCATTTCATTCCATCCGATACGCTACCACCGTCAACACCACCACCGCCACCACCGCAGCCACCAACCATGATACAAGTCCCAACACATTTCATCTCCGTATCACATGTGATTGATTGACTTTGGATGGTTTTAAAATTCAGGAATCAACAGATCGAATTGGCGGCAAGATACGGATCGATAAACGGATCCTTTCGTGGAAGGAATGGATGACACAAGAAATACAAAACACATCAATAAAACAAACCGTAGATAAAAGGGTTATTTGAACCAAATCAAAGGACACGGATACAGAATTAACGCTGACGAGAATCAACCATTTTCTGACAAAAAGTTGGTTAGTTTTTGGGGTGTTTTTACAAATTTCATGATGGCGTGAAAACGTTTGACTTCTTATAGCTACCGTTGTATTAAAATGACACACAGCTTGTCAAAGTGGTGCCAAGCTGCTAGAAGCTGTGGACTGGAAAAAGTAAGAAACAAACAGGGATATGAACAGCTTTTAAATACCAAACACGGAACGGTTCGGGCTCAAAACCCTTTTTCAGCCAACAAGAAAAGACATTCCAGATATTTTTTTTACAGAGAGGACATACCAACTATTACTCTGACGTCGATCTGGTTATTTTTAGTCATGTATTTGTTTCCAGTGTTTTTGTTGTTGGCTGAAGAAGGATTTTGAGCCCGAAATGTTCCACGGCTGGTATTTTGTTCTTTTTTGAAGCTGTGTTATATTTATTTTTAAAAAATTACTTTTCAGAACTTGTTAGAAAGTTTGAAACTTGACATTTCAACGGAGTCTTTTATAAATGAGAGATTTGAAACTTGTTGACAAGTGCGGGAAGGCATTTTAATTTGATGGTTATTGGAAGGGGGGATGGTTTTCTGGGCACGATTGGTAGAAATGTGTTTTGTTGTTGTTGTGGTTGGGTGCATCCTGGGCGTGTGTTTGATGTCACGTTGAATTCATTGGACGTTCGTTGTATGGACGACACCTCTGTCATTAAACTGTTTGTGTTGGGTGTACCGTTAGGTCTTCATACACTCGATATTCAATTTATCGACGTATATAAATATATACATAATATAATATATATTTATGTGTAATATAATGACTGTCCGGATAAATTTGCTGGAATTCAGTCAAGCAAAGAATGTGGAATGATAACGGTTATTGACGGTAGGAATCAAACCGTTACGTACACCTTTAGCATACACATTGTTTCTTGCACTTTTATATATATATATATATATATATATATATATATATATATATATATATATATATATATATATATATGTTTGTGTGTTTTGATATATTATACGAGATGTTTATCTGTGGGAGGAGATAAGGGTGGGTGTTAGGGGGAAGTGTGTGTGTGTGTATGTGTGTGTGTGTGTGTGACGATACGTCCAGGCACGATGTGTGAATTGATGATTCAAGGGCGGGAAAACAAACCCCTAACTGTTCTCTCTGTGTCCTACTGGCCCCAAAACGATGTTTTCTATGGATAATTTCAATGATGAAGTCAAACTGATCTTGTAATCAAACCATATGAAATTCAGGTTGATTCTGTAAGTCTTTTAGAAGGAACGAAGATGACGTCACTCAGCTCTCTCACTTGTTATTATCTTTTTCTTGTTAGTGCTAAATTCTCACTAAGTTAAATTCTATTAGTCAACGATGTTTTCTATGGATAATTTCAATGATGAAGTCAAACTGATCTTGTAATCAAACCATATGAAATTCAGGTTGATTCTGTAAGTCTTTTAGAAGGAACGAAGATGACGTCACTCAGCTCTCTCACTTGTTATTATCTTTTTCTTGTTAGTGCTAAATTCTCACTAAGTTAAATTCTATTAGTCAGACAATTAACGTTAAAAGTTATGTTTAATTCGGCTGGTGGATGTTGTGAGTATTTTACCCAACTACATAGTATCAATTGAAGAATATAGACACGGTTTCTTATCGGTACGAAAACTAAGATCTCATAGTTCTGGTCGAATTTGGATTAAACCAATTTTTTTACAATCTAGGTATCCCGAAATAATACCGTTTTGAGATGTCAGGTCACACACAAATATACACACACAAAAATCAATATGTATAATTTAAAAAGAAATAAGAAAATGTTTTTGTTTTTGTTTTTTGTTTGTTTGTTTTTTTTTTGTTTTTTTTGCTTGTTTTGTTTTTTTATTTATAAAAAAAATCACGCTTATAGCTCAAGCTCAAAAAGAGGATAAGAATGTTTAGCAGAGAGAGAGAGAGAGAGAGAGAGAGAGAGAGAGAGAGAGAGAGAGAGGGGGGGGGGGAGGAGGAGGAGGAGGGAAGGGGGATATATAGATATATAGATAAATAGAGATAAGATAGATATATAGAGATGGATAGATTGATAGATAGATAGATAGATAGATAGATAGATAGACAGATACATACATTATATATATATATATATATATATATATATATATATATATATATATATATATATATATAAGAGAGAGAGAGAGAGAGAGAGAGGGGGGGGGGGAGAGTTTATATAATGTAAATAAATAAAGTACATTGTACATTTCCAATAATAAATAGTATCAAGCAATATGCCTATTTGGCATCCCGTGTCACCACCATATTACATACATACATATAATTCTTCTTATCAAAATCTATATATCTAGATTCTCCAATATTTGTATAGAATTGAACTGAATCCATTCTCCACATAACCAACACACACACACACACACACACATGCACACACACACACACACACACACCGTTCTTGCCCCCATCACCAATGATAAGATCAAGACATCCACCCCCCCCCCCCCCCCCTTTTCTCCCTTATTGCACCATCACCAATATATAAATGTACCCTACCCCCCCCCCCCCCCCCCCACCCCCTAAATTTCTATCTGGTATTGTAACCCATGGTCTACTGCATCCACCCACCCCCCCCCCCCCCCCCCACCCCCACCCTCTATCATGATAATCATGTCATCCCTGAGACTGTTATGAGTCTACAGTTGCCTAGCACCCCACAAGACAGAGAGAGACAACTCAAGTCATGTCTTAGTCCAATCATGCCAAAATCTGAATAAAACACTTTTTGACAATTTTGGCCAGAAAATGTTTAACTTTAAAAAGTAACTTCTATACTATGGAAAAACTCGTATTTAAACTTTTGGCCAGAATACTCGTCCTTCAACTATCGATCGATTTATCTGACCCTCATCTTAGCAAAAACTCTTGAACCTGGGAGTTCCTTGAAGACTTTGCGAAGTCCAGGTTTGAGAGTTTTTGCCAAGATGAGTGCTATTTAAATCGATCAATATTTGAAGGACGAGTTTTCTGGCCAAATTTGTCAAAATTAGATATTACAGAGCATGACAGTTATCTGTTCAGATATGAATCGATGAAGATTTTAGCAAACTGGTCACAACAATTTTATTTTTATTCCGACAATTCAAAGAAGCCTTCTTCAAATTCATGCCAAGTTTGAGTCGTATTTGGCCAGTTGTAAATCGGTATATTGAATCTCAAGTCTTCTGGCCAAAATGGATTTGAAGACAGTGTGTTCAGTGTAAGGTTGAGTTGTGTCTCGTTGTGTGTTCAGCTCTCTCTCTCTCTCTCTCTCTCTCTCTCTCTCTCTCTCTCTCTCTCTCTCTCTCTCTCTCTCTCGGCAGGTCCGTCCGTCTTGTGTTTGTCTGGAATCTTCTAGATAAGTCTTGGTTGTCTCCAGTCTCGGGGATTCCCAGGGATGCCTGTGGAATCTTGTTGTACCGGTTAGGGGACGGGCTTTGGGGTGGCTGGTGGAAAAAGGGGGGGGGGGGGGGGGAAGGAGGAGGAAGAGGGGGAAGTGGTGATGGAGGAGGGGGGAAGAGAGGAGGAGATGGTGGTGGTCTATGTGGTCTTATGGTATGATACACGCTTTCTTATCGGAAGGTCCTGGGTTCGAGCCTCGCTCGACCCATAGTTGAGTCCTTGGAGAAGGCCCTTTACTCATATTCTCTCATCGTACTCAGGTGTAAAATGAGTACCTGGCTGTTAACAGCGTTGTATCTGTCCGAAAAAATTGTAATATCGCCTAACAGGCGTCTTGTCCTGTCCTACATATTAAATGTTGTTGGCCAGGGACCCCTTGTGAAGCGCATTGAGCACGTTTATTGTAGTGAATATTGCTCTATATTAAAGCTCAATTTGAAAAGCTTAATTTGAGGAGAATGAGGATGAGGTGGTCGTGGAGGGGGTGGGGGAGAAGGAGAAGGAAAAGAGAAGGAGTAAGGGAAATGGGAGTAGTAAGAGGAGGAGGGGGAAGGGATGATGGAGGAAGGGGAGGAGGAGGAGGAGGAGATGGTGGAATATGAGGAGGAAGAGGAGGAGGAGGAAGAGCAGGAGGGGGATGGAGGAGGAGGAGACTAGTCTTGAACCTCGTGTCGTTGCCATCTTGTTTTATTTCACTTGTCATCGGTTGTGCCATCGTGTGTCATAGAAGGCTGGACCGCTAAGTTATAGCCTGATACTGACCAGAAAATGACGTCAAAATGCCAGACTTTTGCCACAAAAGAAAACAAATCGTGAGTTATATTCAATAGTTCAACCAATGAAATAACTTGTTTCCTTGAGCTCTACTAACGACAACTCACTAGACGCTACACAATCCTAAAAAATGACGTCAAACTGCCAGTCCTAGAGGATTCTACTGCCAGGCTATTTGTTAACGATGGCTACGGCTGGACTCGAGCAAGATGTGTCATGTGGTGACATCAGTAAAAACTGTGGACATAGTCACATTATTATATATGGTGCAATCCAGACGATCGGTTTCCAACGCCATTCACCGTTCCAAGTGTTGACAGGACGGATTATCATTCGGTAAGGACACGGGGCACTCGTATACTCGGATACTCGGCCAGTACTCGGGATGGCCAGTACTCGGAACGACTGACAAAACAGATTTTCTCCTGTTTTGACCAGCAAACTTTTACTTACAAATCGTCTTTGATTTCGCGTTCTGCTCGTGGGTCACAATAGTCAAGCAATCTTAAGCGTGGTCAATGGCCGTAAGGATGACATATATTATGGAAAAATCTGGTCCCAACGGTGTGTCCCTTGGCAAGACACTACACACACACACACACACACACACACACACACACACACACACACATTGCTCCACTCGACTCAGGTGGAATGGCTATGGGTATTGACGGATATTATTGTAAGATTGTTAGTACCAAATTTAATGGACGACTTGTGGTATTGTATGAAATGGAAATAATTTTGTTCCAACAGCTTTATAGGGAGAATAAATGAAACGTTATGAAGCGCATTAAACGTGATAAATCCGTAAAATGTTCTTTATAAATGTTCCTGTCTCTTAATTTATAGTAAAAGTTTTCTGAGAGATAATGCTCTTTGTCTAACATGACGCGATGCCCAATGCCCGATGCCCGAGCCATGCCTATCCTCGTTGACATCGTCTTCATAGAATGTATACAGTAGTCTTTACTCACCACCATCCCTACTGAGAGATGTTTGTGTGCACGACACGACAATGTGCCTCTCTCCTACAGGATAATAAAACACTTTGGGTAATAACAGAAAATGAAGTGAGTAGAAAAGTGTCAGTAGACAATAAAGAGTGAAAATTTCGCGGCGATGGGGACTGGAACCCTCGACCTTACTGATACGATAACCCCGCCTGTTATGTTAGCTTATGGACGCTATGCGGAGAGAGAAAAAAAAATAATTAATATGTATATATATATATATATATATATATATATATATATATATATATATATATATATATATATATATATATATAAATGCGTCGACTGAGGATCGAACCTGACAGAAATCAGGAGATCTGGGGTTCGATCCCCAGTCGAGGGTAAATTTTCATTTAGGATCTATCTCTAGAAAAGACAGTTAAATCGGGCTTCAGCCTCAGTGCAAAGCCCTAATGTGAGGAATAGAGGCTGTGTTTCTAGGGGGGGGGGGGAGCGAATGGTCCTACAGCGCGTCTCAATCATGGATATCCCGGTTGGAAATTCAGTGACATCATCATCATCATCATCATCATCATCATCATCATCATCATCATCATCATCATCATCATCATGATCGTCATCATCATCATCATCATCATCATCATCATCATCATCATCATCATCATCATCATCATCATCACAACCACCATCATCATCACCATCATCATCATCACCACCATCATCATCACCATCATCATCATCATCATCACTACCATCACCATCACCACTTCCGCCACCACCACCACCATCATCATCATCATCATCATCATCATCATCATCATCACTACTATCACCATCACCACTACCGCCACCACCACCATCATCATCATCATCATCATCATCATCATCATCATCATCATCATCATCATCATCACTACCATCACCATCACCACTACCGCCACCACCACCATCATCATCATCATCATCATCATCATCATCATCATCATCATCACTACCATCACCATCACCACTACCGCCACCACCACCACCACCATCATCATCATCATCATCATCATCACCATCATCATCATCATCAATAACGTTACCCCCATCCCTAATCCCCAAACACACCAAGTCCCACCAACCCATTGACGCCAACATCCACAGTAACCTCACCGCCTCTTTCATCTCCGACATCCCATCACATTTCCTCACATCTTTATCAGCCGTTATCTCAAACCTCCACGCCACTCTAAATGACTACACAAACATTTCTCCTTTCTCTTTATCTCTATGGCCATCAGCATACATCATTATCCTCATCATAATAGGAATATTGATAACAAAAAATACAACGGCACACAGTCAAACAGCAGCACAAATAAGGTGGCCCCAACCACTATCACCATCATCACTACTCTCCCATACTTTGAAATACACACTAACAATGTTGGCCAAAAAACTCATCCTTCAAATATCCATAGATTTAAACGACCTTTGTTTTGGCAAAAACTCTCAAACCTGGGACTTCGGTAAGTCTTCAAGGAACTCCCATGTTTGTGAGTTTTTGACAAGATGACGGTCATTTTAACTCACTCATCCCTAACACCGACTATATCCGTAGCATACCCGGGGTTACTTTTACCCCATGCCTATTTATTACAGGTTTCTGAGACAAATTATTAGCGTAGGATCAAAGCTAATGTTTTTCATTTTTCTATTAATACTATTACTTTTCAATGTTCAAAAAGATTTGTTAAAAAACAAGTATTTTACTATTTTAGTCGATTTTTTGTTCATGAAACCCGATGAATTTGTCAAGGGCAAGCTCTTTTTAAAATTCTAAACAAACAAACAAACCAAAACCAAACCAAAACAAAACGAAAAACTATGTATTAAATAGTCGTTGCAAACCAAAAACGACATCCAAAATGTCGAGGGTGCATCTTGACAGATACGATGAAGTCACAAAACAGCTGACCTCATTCCCATCTCTTGAAAATCTGTTGATAATGGCAGATCGTGTAGGATGATGATACAGATGATAACGAAGATGAAATGATGATGATGATGATGATGATGATGATGATGATGATGATGATGATGATGATGATGATGATGATGATGATCAAAATGAACCCTCATCTTGTCAAAAACTCTCAAAAATGGAACTTTCCTTGAAGACCACTGAAGACCCAGTGAACAATAGCGTCTTCCTCATAACTTCAAGCAGAATCAAAACCCGTTCTTTTAGGGGTCCATTTTGAGGTAAGACCGAAATAACCAAATGGCTGCCAAACCCTGGAGGCGTCTCCATTTAGGCGCCATTTTCACCATCGACTCCAACAAGTTCAAATCTACACGGAGGCTGTTGTCAAAAGTTAATTTTAGCACGAGGATAAAGAGTGTAAAACTGAACTCTCCACCGTGTTATCTAATGAGGTCATGTATTCTATGATGGAGATTTCAATTGCAAATCGTTTGTGTTCCGATTAGATTGTAACCATCGCCACATCACTGCCCCACTATGCTTTATTAAAAAAAATATGTATTTAAAATTTTAGTCAGAATACTCATCCTTGAAATATCGATTGATTAAAATGATCCTCGTGTTTCCACAGAAACTCTCAAACCTCGGATTTAGGTCCCAGGTTTGAGAGTTTTCTGGGAAAGATGAGGGTTTATCTAAATTTGAAGGACGAATTGAATTTTCGGACTAAAATTATTCAAAATGCGTTTTTTCAGACTATTTGGGAATCGTCAACATCATAAAAATGTCAGGCTGGAGATAACAGATGAAAGAATCCATCCAAACTCAGGCTTAATTTTTCCCTTTGTGTTGTCGGTTTTTGGTGGTTTATCATCAGCCATCCACGTCGCTGTGGATGGCGGGGGGGGGGGGGGGGGGGGGGGGAGGAGGAGGAGGAGGGGGTTGATAGATGCTATGCGTTTAGGTAAAATAGCCTAAACATCCATCAACCGGATGTAATGGACCAACAGGCTAAAGAACGTGTAACCTTGAACGTTTGTAGTCGGATTGATAGAATTTAGCGATAAATATTCTGCACAAAATGGCTGTCTAAAAACAATAACAAATAGATGAGTGGTGTCAATTTCGTTCCATCTATTGATGCTATGCGTTTCGGTAATATACCCACGGATCCGCCAGCCATATT
>NC_088366.1:1125684-1128184 GCF_034508935.2 Berghia stephanieae | reverse complement strand
TATTTTTTTGTTGTATTCTCTTTCGTGATTCCTTTTTGATTACGTTTGGAATAATTAAAATCTACTGGTATTGTCCTTTCATTGTGAATGTGATTATTTGTGGTTGAAATATTTTATTTTTTTAAAGTTGAAATATAATATATATATATATATATATATATATATATATATATATATATATATATATATATATATATATATATAATATATATATATATATATATATATATATATATATATATATATATATGTATATATATATATATATATATATATATATATATATATATATATATATATATATATATATGACCGAATCATCTTTGCCCCACCACTATAAATAGGCTAGAACCGCCACTGGACTCACCAATGGTTAATGATCAAGGCAAAAAGTGATGACGCAATTACAACCAATCGTGGTTAATGATCAACGCAAAAAGTGATGACGCAATTACAACCAATCGTGGTTAATGATCAACGCAAAAAGTGATGACGCAATTACAACCAATCGTGGTTAATGATCAACGCAAAAAGTGATGACGCAATTACAACCAATCGTGGTTAATGATCAACGCAAAAAGTGATGACGCAATTACAACCAATCGTGGTTAATGATCAACGCAAAAAGTGATGACGCAATTACAACCAATCGTGGTTAATGATCAACGCAAAAAGTGATGACGCAATTACAACCAATCGTGGTTAATGATCAACGCAAAAAGTGATGACGCAATTACAACCAATCGTGGTTAATGATCAACGCAAAAAGTGATGACGCAATTACAACCAATCGTGGTTAATGATCAACGCAAAAAGAAGAAATATTCTATTTGACATTGTCAATTCGATCCAATTATTTTGCATTCTGTCTTCTTATTTTTGAGACTTCCTTGTTTTATAATTGAATCACATCACATATATCGGGTTACAAACACACGTCCATATCGTGAAATCTTACATTCAAACGTGTGTTTATAAACACATAAACGTGCTTTAACTCTGTCTTTACCTATATTTACTGGGTTTTCCTCTGAAACGTCATACCCACCCTACATAACAGATGAGATATTAAACTCTAAATCAAACGGAATAAATAAATGCTATAAAACTAACATACTTTTGTTCAGCAAAACGAGATGTACAACACTGCATTTATTTTATTGTACAGTATAAGAAAAAAATCTTCAAATTTTGTGATATGCAAAAGAAATCTGATTGAGAGAAATGTTGGCGAATGTGACGATTTTCCTATAATTTGGTAACTATCTTGAGTTTTTATATAGCGCAATATCCACTAAACGTGCTAAAAGCGCTTTACAAGGGGTCCCTAGCCAACATCAACACGAAACATATAGGACGAGCCATACGCCTGTTGGGCGATCTTACACTTTTTTTCCGAGACGATGCTATAATAAACGGACAGGTATTCATTTTACAAGGACCCAACGAGGCGCCGTTCGGGATTCGAAACCAGGACCTTTGGATCTGAAAGCGAGTGTCATACCACTAGACCAGATAGCCTCACAAATAACAAACATTAATACACATTTAGTTACAACATCTGCATGAATAGCATAAACCTATTATACTCAACCTCTGAGGCTGATGACTAAAACGTTATTATAATACATCACTGATTGGTGGAAGGCATCACATGAGATGCTCTGAGCATGCGCACAAGTCAGTTCTGAACATCGTTTTGAAGTCAACTGGCCGTTGTTTATTTCTATTCGAAAGTTTCTATTCTGTTATAAAGGTAAGGAGGTGTTTCATATGGATCATAACAGATGGTTAAATATTTAATAAGCTCTTCTTTGCAATGGTCCCATTGGTTATCCTGTTTTTTTCCTCTCATTTGTTAGACTGGCAGAACTAATCTCATTGGTATTCTACCCCAATCCATAAACAGTAACGCGTAATATTACAAAGTCTACAATAATTATTTCTGACGTCAGGTTATCAAACATTACAATGTAACAAATTAATTTTAACAAAAAGAAGTAAAGCATTTTTTTTTTTTTTGGAAAATGTGTTTTATTTAGAGATGACGAAATCAGAATCGATTGACGGGTAGAATAAAAGATTTCTTACACTTTGGCGTTTTGGAATTCGAACCCGCTCTCGCAAGCCTGGTGTAGAGATTGGGAACTCGTCATGAATTCCAATAAGCAAGAATGTAACCTTTTCTGGTGTAAGGATCGTATTCGATTTTGGGGAAAACCCGATTTTACTATAGCGTCATAGAAAAAAATAAAAATAGACGTCCTTATTATCCTGTTGAAATAACACAGAAGTTAAATGATTATTGTTATCTGGCACGCATCCGGTTTTTCTAAAAATAGATTTGAGGCGTAATGATATCCCGACCACAATGATAATTAATTGTCAAATGGTTAATTTCCAAAACCAATCGGTGTAAACAATCAAACTTTTTGATAAGAAATAATATGGGTGAGGTCTTGGACTCCAACGTTAGACATTTTGAACTCGTCCACAAGGC
>NC_088366.1:1115684-1120684 GCF_034508935.2 Berghia stephanieae | reverse complement strand
CACAACGGAGAAAGAAAGATATCAAATAGGAAATTAAGGAGCAGGCACTGGTGTAAGATCAACATTTGACAAGGTGTGTGTTTGGATGAAACAGGGACACACAACGGAGAAAGAAAGATATCAAATAGGAAATTAAGGAGCAGGCACTGGTGTAAGATCAACATTTGACAAGGTGTGTGTTTGGATGAAACAGGGACACACAACGGAGAAAGAAACTGGCGTAAGATAAAGATCTGACCACGTGTGTATGAAAGTTGCCAGACAAAGCAAGAAAGAAAAATACAAGAAAAAAACAAACATCCCCAAAAATCAGTTGTGCGTCTGACCGGTAATCAGAAGGTCTGAGGTTCGATCCCCAATCGGGGTTGACTGGTTTTTTGGGATGGTTTTTTTTTTCCTTGTATTTTACTTTCTTGCTTTGTCTGGCACCTTTCATACACACTTGTTGAGATCTTTATCTTAGAAAGAAAGATAAAATCCCCCCAAAATCAGCCTGCTGCCTCCCGGGTTGAAATCTGATTCGGCCGATTTTGGGGGGATTTGTTTTTTTTATTGTTGTTTTATTTTGGTCTCTAGTGTCATTCTCTTTGTTTTGTCGCAAAAATATTGTCCATTACAACAATGTTAAACTAGGCCCATAAGAGGGTTCGGATGTCAGACCTGTATATATGTATACGTCGTTTGGCACTGTTTGAATCACAGCCTTTTAGTCAGTTTTATTTCCCTTAGACCCGAGGATCGAATCCGTTGTTTACATTTCATTCAAGTTTGAATAAATCGACTGTGTCAATAAAACAGATTTGATGGTTTGGCACATAATAAGTCATAAGATGAAAAAAAACACTAACACAACTGTTACAAGTGAAAGGTTGGAAGTGGGACAGGAGTTATCAAACCTTATTTTCTTATGATGATTGTGTGTGTGAGTCATTTCCAACACGTTTAGGTCATTATAAATTAACCCAAGGCGTGTTCGTAGACGACTTCAAAAGGATCATCAACATTATATTCCAATTGCCAACACACACACACAAACACACACACAGACACACACACACAAACACACACACACACACACACACACACACACTCACACGTACCGTTTTATTTGATTCCAGAGTCATCTCCGACTAACGACTTTTCTACCGAACTCTGAAAAAACACGATTTTAAAATTTTGGCCAGGAAACCCGTCCTTCAAACTGTTAAATCTGGAACAGCAAGGAAGTCTTCAAGGAAGTCCCAGGTTTGAGAGTTTTTTGACAAGACGAGGGTCATTTTAATCGATCGATATTTAAAGGACGAGATTTCTGCCCAAATATTTATAAAATGCGTTTTTTCATAGGACATGCGTGTTATGAGTGGTTTCCTGTAAGTACCTCTCATTGACACTTGTAATATTGCCAAGATTCGCTTTCACCATTAGGGTGGGCCTCCTCTCTCTCTCCGTCACGGATGGCTGCATCAATCAACATCCAAAACTTCCTTTCACTGCTTGTTTAATCCAACGATTCTCTTCCTGCATCCTCATACCAATCGTTGCATCAACAACGCTTTGTCAATGAAAAAAACACTGGCTTTTTTGTCGGATAGAAACAAGCGATTTCCCGTGACACCCAGGCCTTCAATTAGCAAGGATATAAACATGTACCGTCAAACGCAGCTGGTCTGGTACGCTCGTTCATTTGGGCCGTGGAAAGAAAAAAAAAGAAATCATTGAACCGTGACCAAGACATCCCGATGGATTTCAACCCCCTCCCCCCTCCTCCCTCCCCCTCACCCCGTATTGATAGACCTGTCATCGCAGACACCTGTAGACATTTCATCTGTGAGAAAAATAAAATTGATAAAATAATATTTTGAATGAATACCCGGATTAAAATTCCCGGTCCCGATTCACGTTACCCGGTCCCGATTTACGTTGCCTGGAAATAAATAGCCTTTCAGTTTGTTTTATATTTTGAGATATAGAAATGTTTGTATAACTGTCAAATATTATTAATGACATGTTTTGTTCGTTTTATCATACTTGTGCATCTGCTGACGAAGGGTTTTATCACCACTACATGCCATGCCATGCCAGTTATCATGTTTAAACGAATGATTTCAATGATATTCCTCCCATGGCTTTGACCAAACAAAATTTCCATTTTTTTAACTGTCTGGTCTCATGATTGAATTGAAAATTGAGCTTTTATATAGCGCAATATCCACTGTAAGTGAGCAAAGCGCTTTACAAGAGGTCCCTGGTCAACAGTAACATTTAACTTTTAGGACAGGACATGACGCCTGTTAGGCGATATTACATTTTTTGGGGGACTGAGACAACGCTGTTAACGACCAGGTCCTCATTTTAAACCTAAGTACGGTGAGAGAATGTGAGTAAAGAGCCCTCTCCAATGACTCAACTATGCGCCGAGCAAGGTTCGAACCCAGGATCTTCCGATCTGAAAGCGAGTGTCGTACCACTAGACCACATAGCCGAACTCTGTATCAATTTTATTATTTCGTTTTTTTTTTTTTTTTAATTATCTATGCGCCGGTTCAGTTTGATATAGACGGTATTTATATCAGTTTGAATAGACACCGTTCCGAATTCAAACATACGGTTTGTTGTTTTACTTCAACACCTCTTCAATTTGATAATATCCGGCCTTTTGTCTTAACAGGACACTGGTTCAATTCTAAAATATCGGGTCTGTTGATGTATTTAGACACAGGTCGGTCCAATTTGATAATATCCGGGCTTTTGTCTTAACTAGACACCGGTTCGTTTCTAAAACATCCGGTCTATTGATTTATTTAGACACCGGTCCAATTTGATAATATTCGGCCTTTTGTCTTAACTCGACACCGGTTCATTTCTAAAACATCCGGTCTATTGATTTATTTAGACACCGGTCGGTCCAATTTGATAATATCCGGGCTTTTGTCTTAACTAGACACCGGTTCATTTCTAAAACATCCTGTCTATTGATTTATTTAGACACCGGTCGGTCCAATTTGATAATATCCGGTCTTTTGTTTTAACTAGACACCGGTTCATTTCTAAAACATCCGGTCTATTGATTTATTTAGACACCGGTCGGTCCAATTTGATAATATCCGGGCTTTTGTCTTAACTGGACACCGGTTCATTTCTAAAACATCCGGTCTATTGATTTATTTAGACACCGGTCGGTCCAATTTGATAATATCCGGTCTTTTGTTTTAACTGGACACCGGTTCATTTCTAAAACATCCGGTCTATTGATTTATTTAGACACCGGTCGGTCCAATTTGATAATATCCGGGCTTTTGTCTTAACTAGACACCGGTTCATTTCTAAAACATCCGGTATATTGATTTATTTAGACACCGGTCGGTCCAATTTGATAATATCCGGTCTTTTGTTTTAACTAGACACCCTGTCAATTTTTTGATATATTTCTTTCTATCGTTTTATTGAATGGATTTGCTGGTTGGTTGTTGTCGTCATACATTGTCCCTTTCTGATGTCCGACGTCAAGTTGTTGTTTTGTTTGTTTTTTTGTTTTTTTTTTTGTTTTTTTTTTCTTTCCTATTCGACGCCATTTTAAATTTGACACTAGTTCAATTTATTTTCCCATGTCTCAAGTTTCAAGAAAACACCTTTTTATTTTTAATTCTATGCCAGTTGAAATGTGGTAATTTAATATTCCTACAGCTTTGTTGTCTTGTAGTGTGACATTTGCCTTCGAACCCGTAGGTCCTTGGTTTGAATCCCGCCCTGAGTGGCGGATAGTTGTGTCCTTGGAATAGACGCTTTACTCACATTCTCTCACCGTATTCAAGTGTAAAAGATGTACCGTACCTGGTCGTACGTTATCATCGTTGTTTCCGTACTATCACCTTACAGGCATCATGCCCCGCCCTATGTAAATTGTTGTTGGAAACCCTTGTAAAGTGCTTTGAACACGGGTAGTGGGAATTGCTCTATATAAATTCTCTACTGTTTTTGTTTAATATGACTTATCGTCACGGATCTTGTATATAAATCAAGTTTTCTCTTTCCTTTCATGTTTTGTCAAATAATGTCTCTTCTCCCTGGATGGAATACAACAGTCAAGCCTCGAGATGATATTGTATAGAACGTTCTGTATTAATGTACAATTAACTAACCACCATCAGATGGGATTTGCCTTTCACAGGGAATACATCAGATCCACTCCTTAGCCAGAGACACAAAAAGCACACCTGGCCAAATTAATGATGAGATGGCAGTGACCCGAAAGGCTTTCTCTTTTCATCCCCGTGTTTGGCTTTTAGATGTCTGTTTGTCTTTGGGATGTCTGTCTGTGCCATTGGGTACACCATCTGTGTGTTGTTTTGTTGTGCTACAGCGTAAGCTCTAACACCGGGTGTATCAATAAAAACCAGCTACTCTCTCTCTCTGACCGCAGGAATGTAAGATCGATAGCAATGCTAATATACTGCTAAAAAACTATTGAAAATTTTGGCCAGATTTTCCGTCCTTCAAATATCTATCGATTAAAATACCCCCTCATCTTGCCAAATTATCTCAAATTTTGAGACTTTCGTGAAGACTTTCTAAGTCCCATTTTTAGAACTTTTTGCAAGATGAAGGTCAGACTTGTCGATCGATTTTTAAAGGATGAGATTTCTGGCCAAATGTATAAATAGTCTTTTTTATTCAGAGATATGGCAATGTACCGGAACGGATTGGTTGAGCCACACCGCAAACGTCAGAGACTCTAGATCTAGATGTTAATTGTTATCACGACAGCTTTGATGGAGGAATGAATAAGAACAAGAAAAGAACAAAAAAAGACGGAAGCTGGAAAAGCCCAAATAGTCCACACCAGTCTGGAACTCCCAACGTTCCGTGGTGATGACGTTGTCTACGTGTCAAACCAGCCCTTTTCTCAGGTCACGTCTCCTTCCCACTGTTTTCACTTGGGTCTTTGGAAAAACGATTTTGATGAAAAGTCTATTTTAACAAGTGAACTACCGTACTCCAAA
>NC_088366.1:1100684-1108184 GCF_034508935.2 Berghia stephanieae | reverse complement strand
ATCGATCGATATTTGAAAGAGGAGTTTTCTGGCCAATTTTTTTATATGGATTTTTTCCAGAGCAGGGCAGAATTATGGTAAACTTGTCTCTTGAAATCCATCTCCTCGTCTACGGTCTCCCCCAAATGTCACCATACACTCCAGGACTGTTACTGTTATCGTGGGATATGGACACACACACACACACCAACAACAGGCCTGTTACTGGCACGAATTTATCTGCTGGGTACAAACACTGTTTTCAGGTCCAAATGTGGCTAGTTTGGATTCCTCCCCCCCCCCCCCCCCCCCCCTCCGAATTCGTAAATCTTTTAATCATCAATTTTCATAAAAACAGTGAAAATGTTGTAAATGTACTCTTAAGTCGATATCTTTCCAAATTTAAGTAATTCATATTTAATTCCCTTTATTGTGCGGCTATGTGGTCTTGTGTTATGACACTAGCTTTTGGATAGGAAGGTATTGAGTTCGAGCCTCGTTCGGCGCATAGTTGAGTCCTTGGAAACGGCTCTTTACTCACATTCTGTCAATGTACTCAGGTGTAAAATGAGTACCTGGTCGTTAATAGCGTTGTCTCTATCGGAAAAAATTGTAAAATCGCCTAACAGGCGTCATGTCTAGTTCTATATGTTACATGTTGCCGTCGGTAAATCGCTTTGAGCAGGTTTAGTGGATATTGCTCTATATAAAATCTCACTTTTTAAAAAATTCGTCCCTAAGGGAAAATAAATCTTAAAGACTTGAATAACCCAAGCGTTGGTAGCAGCTCCTAATGGTGCTCAATGGTGCTCACAATTCTATGTCACGACGATCGACCCAATCAGCAAATTCCGTACCGCACTCGTGCACCGTCGCAAACCCACCCGGAAGCTTCGTCACGACACACCGTTCAACTACATGCTCTGTGGTTTTTGGGCTCGTTACCACAACAAATTGGACAGGTGGACCCCCCCCCCCCCCCCCCCAAAAAAAAAAAAAAAAAAAAAAAACACGAAAGAACGAAAGGGCCTGAAGCAGGGCTTGATTCTGGGACCTTCCGGGTCGCAGTGGATTTCGTTACCCACCGGACCGCCTCGATATAGTTTCAACAAATGCCTTTGATGTTGCCACAAGGTTTTGGTCATGAAAATTCAAACAATTCTCTCATTCCTTCCATTTGTATTGAAAACTCCAGTTCCTTCTTGTAAGTCATTCCGACATCACAGCATATTGAGACGACGGGTCACAGGTCATACAGTTTACATTGGTCTCTACCAAGCCCTTAACATATCCCTACTTCCTCCTCCTCTTCTTCCTCCTTCTACTCCTTCTCCTCCTCCACCACCTCTCCTCTTCTTCCTCCTCCTCTTCTTCCTCCTTCTTCTCCTCCTCCTCCTCCTCCACCACCTCTCCTCTTCCTCCTCCTCCTCCTCTTCCTCCTTCTCCTCCTCCTCCTCCTCCACCACCTCTCCTCTTCCTCCTCCTCCTCTTCTCCTTCTCTCCACCACCTCTCCTCTTCTCTCCTCCTCTCTCCTCCTTCTCCTCCTCCACCACTCTCCTCCTCTCCTCCTCCTCCTCTTCCTCCTTCTACTCCTTCTCCTCCACCACCTCTCCTCATACTCCTCCTCCTCCTCCTCTTCCTCCTTCTCCTCCTCCTCCTCTCCTCCTCCTCCTCTTCCTCCTTCTCCTCCTCCACCACCTCTCCTCATACTCCTCCTCCTCCTCCTCTTCCTCCTTCTCCTCCTCCTCCTCTCCTCTTCTTCCTCCTCATCCTCTTCCTCTCTCCTCCTCCACCACCTTCCTCTCTTCCTCCATCCTCCTCTTCCTCCTTCTCCTCCTCCTCCTCCACCACCTCTTCTCTCCTCCTCCTCCTTCCCCTTCTCCTCCTCCTCCACCACCTCTCCTCTTTCCTCCTCCTCCTTCCTCCTTCTCTCCTTCTCCTCCACCACCTCTCCTCTTCTTCCTCCTCCTCCTCTTCCTCCTTCTCCTCCTCCACCACCTCTCCTCCTCTTCCTCCTCCTCCTCTTCCTCCTTCTACTCCTTCTCCTCCACCACCTCTCCTCTTCTTCCTCCTCCTCCTCTTCCTCCTTCTCCTCCTCCACCACCTCTCTCTTCCTCCTCCTCCTTCCTCCTCTCCTCCTCTCTACCTCCTCTTCTCCCTCCACCACCTCTCCTTCATACTCCTTCTCCTCCCCCTTCCTCCTTCTCCTCCTCCTCCTCCTCTCCTCCTCCTCCTCTTCCTCCTTCTCCTCCTCCACCACCTCTCCTCATACTCCTCCTCCTCCTCCTCTCCCTCCTTATTCATAGCCTCCTCGTTCTCTTTTCTTTCGTCGTCTCCCTTTTGCTCATATACTTAGCACTATTTTATATCATCTACCACTACCACTATCACCTCCACTACATCCATCACTACCTACACCATTACCAGCACCACCACTACATCCAAAACTACCACTGCCATGACTACTACTACCACCACCACCACCACTTCATCCACTAATACCACCACACCTACAACACTACTACTACCACCACCACCACCACTTCATCCACTAATACCACCACACCTACAACACTACTACTACCACCTCATCCACCACTACTACGACGGCCACCACCACTACCACGACCACCACCACCACCACCATCCACGATAAGAGAATAATAATGGCAATACAATACAATACCCGACCACCTACATCTTCCTTATCAATCCAGCCCCCCCTCCCCTCCCCTCCCCCATTCCTCCACCCATCCATCCTTTGTCAATGTTCAAACAAACGCCGACAATAAAATTCGCAATAATAAAATTAATAAACGGAAAACCCTTCAGACTGTAAATCCCCTCCCCCCCCCCCCCCCCCCCCCCCTCTTTCTTCATCTCCATCCAAGACCATCACACACACACACACACGCACACACACACACACACACACACACACACACAGGTGTTATGTCATAAAGATTGTCTCACCTGTCACGATTCTGGAAGAGCTACAAGGTGTGTTGTGTTCCGTAGGTAAGGCAAAGGGATACAAAAATCTGGCTTCGCGAGCGCTAAGCTAATAAATAAACAACCAACCAAATAATATATAGACAAATATATAAATAAACAAATAGTGTATATGTATCCCCTGTGGAGATTCTGTTGGCCTTTGATGGTAATGTTGACCCATGTACCAAATTGTACCACCCAAACTCTGACAGGTTCAAGACGATAGTCGTCAATAGGTTTGTTTGCACACATCTTTGGTTGGGGGAGGGGGGGGGATCAACTCATATCATTGGATCACGGTAAAAGCCATGATTATGATGGTGACGAAGACGACAACGATGATGGTGATGATGATAACGACGATGATGATGATTATGCTGATGATGATTATTATTAATATTATCATTATGACGACGACGATGATGATAACGACGATGACGACGATGATGATGATGATGATGATGATGATGATGATTATAACGACGATGTTGATGATGATGATAATGATGATAACGACGACAACGATGATGATGATGGAGATGATGATGATAATGAAGAGAACGATGATGATAACCAATGACGATGATAACGACAACGATGACAATAACAGAGAACTAGGGGTACGTACAACTACCGGCGTTATCAGTCGTTGGTTTCAAACTCTGGGACCAGGATGTCAACTGTGTGGGGGTAGGGGTGGGGGGGGGGGGATTTGACAACTCTGGCAATATTTGCTAAAGTAATCACACACATACACATACACACACACACACACACACACACAGACACACACAATAGGATCAAGAAGTCTTAGACAATTTCTGACGGGTATGATTTTGAACCAACCAATCTTATCCAATAACAGACGGTATATTCTATGGACAAGGGACAACCGTATTCTAGATGATGGATTTCTTGCCACAGACGGAAAATCCCTACAAAACATCATATTATATCTTATGATTTTGTCCTGTTCTTGTTCTTATGAAGCGCTCTGAGAATTCCTCGTGATATGGTAGAACGCCAAACAGATACAATATACATATATATGCTTTGGTAATAATAATAATAATAATAATAATAATAATAATAATAATAATAATAATAATAATAATAATAATAATAGTAATAATAATAATAATAATAATAATAATAATGATAATAATAATAATAATAATAATAATAATAATAATAATAATAATAATAATAATAATAATAATAATAATAATAATAATAATAATAATAATATAATAATAATAACAGTAATAATAATAATGTTGATAAGAGACCCAGGTTTATCCTGACATGTACATTGTAGTGCATTCAAATTGCAGCCGAGTTCAAATCTCCGCCGCTTGGATGGTCTCCAACAAGTCACCTCAACCTAGCTAAATTGGCTACGCTGCACTGCGACTAGCGCCTGTGTTATTCCAGTTTTCCGTTTGAAAAGACCCATTGAAAAAGTTTTACCCTTGGGAATGAATAAAGGCAATTTTATTTTTCTATCTTTAACCAGTAAAGTACTCTGTACGACACGCATTGAAAAATTGTAGCCAGAAAACTCGTCCTTCAAATGCCGCCATTGGAAACTTGAAAATCCCAAACATTGTAGTAGAAGAAGACTATGGTGTAATGTTTGACACGATGATTGGTCTGAATTGATGGCAATTTGGACATTGTCGTCTCCAAGTTCCATAAACCAGTCAACTACCATAGTCTGGAAAGACACGTCTTTTAAAATTTGGTCATAAATATCGTCCTTCAAATATCGACCGATTTAAATGACTCTCATTTTGGCCAAAACTCTCAAAGCTGGGAGTTCCTTGAAGACCTCGCGAGATCCCAGGTTTGAGAGTTTTCGGCAAGATGAGGGTCATTTAAATCAATCATTATAATCATTACGGTAGAGATATCAAGTAGGCGTCACATTTTATTTATAGATGAGATGCGTGTTGGGTATGGATATTTCTTGATTCCGATTATTATTTTCATAACGGATAGGTTTTTCTTTCTTTCTGTCTTCGTTGTCATTTTTTTTTTGTTTTGTTTTGTTTTTGTTTGTTTTATTGTATGCTTTTTTTTTGGTTGGGTCTTTAAGTTTTTATTATTTGGTTGCATGTCTGTGTGTGGGTTTTTTTATATGTGTTTTTTGTTTTGTTTTGTTATTATTCTTTTAGTAGAAACCCCCCCCCCCCCCCCCCCCCCCACCCCCGACCCTTACCCAAACCAAACGAGCATAAAACAGTAATATAATATAGATGATGTACATTATGATTGTTCAAGCCCCCCCCCCCCCCCCCCACACACACACACACCTGGTCATCTATTGTCCCAGAGAGAAGACAAGGAAACTTTTTGACTGGGACCGTTCGTGTAACGTCCTCAAAGACTGTGTCATGTCAGGAGTGGAAATAGACCAGATGGAGTCATAAAATTATAGAATGGCTGTGATATTGACACGGGACGAGTAGGGATTGGAGTTGGAGTTTAGGCAGGAAGATAAAAGGATAGTAGATCCACCTACACATCCTATAGGAGATCCTCTGTTTTTTTCCCCTGGGTAAGACATCCGGCTCGTAAACAATCATCATCGTGCGTTATCTCCCCATTCCGTCAGATATTAGATATTCTATTGTGTTTTATCCCTGTCGTAAATTACATTCTATGTTCCTGGGGAAGAAAAGGGGATGGTTGTTGTGTTGTGTGTGTGAGGATGTGTGTGTGTGTGTGTGTGTGTGTGTGTGTGTGTGTGTGCCTGTGTTATCGCCCAATTATTGTTTTGTTTATGGCACAAGCGATGTGTTAAGATTTTGTTGACACAACAGACAAGAGTGTAATAATGCCTTTGTGTGTTGTGATTTGTTGACACACTTTGACACAGTAACAGCCAGCGATGAAAAGGACGACGTGATGAGTGGATGGGGAAAGAAAGTAAAGTGAAAGAACATTGAACTGCCTTGCTCCGGAAAAAACAACAACACATTTTAAACATTTTGGCACGAGAACTCGTCCTTCTAATATCGATCGATTAAAATGATCCCTCATCTTGTCAAAATCATTCAAACCTGGGACGTCTTGGATTTCTTCAAGAAAGTCCAAATTTTGAGAGTTTTTGACAAGAATGTCATTTTAATCAATCGATATTTTTAAGGACGAGTTTTCTGGTCGAAATGTTTAAAAGATGTTTTGATCAGAGCTCCTCAGACAGAATGCAGAAGTGATGGTCTGTTGAATAGAGCCCCAGCCTTCCCTGCCTGATCGTTGTTTCATGTTTACATAGGTAGCCAAACCCTATCATAAAATTTACATACAAAGTGTTGATGGTTGAAATAAAATGGCTGCCTTGTCACTGCCAGAGTTTTCTATTCAAGATCTAGTGTGCCAGGTTGTCTGTTTAAACAGACCGTTTGATATATTGATCATCATCTTCACGTGATCAGTTTTGATGAGTTGATGGACGACCAGAATCTACATACAAATCACTTCCGGTCACAAAGATAGTGCGTCCTTGAGTGTTGACAGTGAGAGAAGAGACTTCACAAAATGTCGGCCGGTTTCAGTTTCCATTTGTTTTTGCTTTTTTTCATAATTTGAAAAACCGCTCTTTCTGTTGCAAAACTATGTCTGAACGAAAATTTTGTCAAGTTTAAAATGCATTTTCAGCAATGCTAAGTTTTTTCCAGTGAGTGTCCCCATAGCTCAGTTGATAGAGCACACGCTTCACACGCAAAGGGACCGAGATCGAAGTCGAGACTATTTCCTGACCACTCTATCTGTACACTCAGCAGCGATTGGGTAGTTGGGTGTGTTAGATCTACCGGAAAGTACTTTGCGATAGATTCGCATCCTATTCAAATGGTTGCAAACAATTGCTTTTGTCCGTTTAACGCTAAAGAAACATGAATAATCTCTACTAAGTATGTTAACTTTGTCCATCTCCAATCTATCGTAGGATCTTAAATTACTGGTAGTTTGATGCCATTTCCAACAGAATATGCTTGAACCATTCGTTACTTCTCAGCCAGGTGATTTTATTTTCATTTATAAGCCATTTCCCCTTCCACTTCATGGGACCCTGGTTCGAGCCCCCGATGTCGACAACTGATTCTCTCTCTTTCTTTCTAAAAGCAGCATGTTAAACCCTATCGTTGACTTTGCGGCACTACATTACGACAAAAAGGATCTCTGTTTTTCCTTGAGGTAGACCCAAAACAAACTAAACAAATGAGAAGAGGGAATTTTATTTGCTATTATTTTCTGTATGTTTAGACGGAATGTCAATAAATCAGTTGGTAGAACACTCGCTTCACACACAAAGGGGATGAGATCGCCCTTAGCGTCCTTTCCAAAGGGGAAAAAGCAATTGCTATTGTACGTTTAACGCTATAGAAACCGGAATAAACTCAGCGGCTCCATGGGCCCAATGGCTCCGAATGACTATTCTTTATATATATATATATATATATATATATATGTGTGTGTGTGTGTGTGTGTGTGTGTGTGTGTGTGTGTATTTAAATATATAT
>NC_088366.1:1078184-1095684 GCF_034508935.2 Berghia stephanieae | reverse complement strand
TTTGCGTCACTTTTGAGATTTCCATTACAACAATGAGCCCATAAGGAATTGGGTTACCTATCAGACGTTGGAGGGGGTGAATGGGGAGTTGTGATACAAAAGTTATTGAATGATAAATTATGATTCCGTACCAAAAACAGTAAGATATCCAAATCAATGATTACTGGTATCGATACCTGATTGCCTGTAAATGATGACTGATTCCCATCAAAACAAACTGGGTGGCAGTTTTTGTTATTTTATTTAGTATTATTTTGGGGTTGGGGGGGGGGGGGGGGGGGGGGTTCTAAGATTGAGACTGAGTAGAAGAAAGAGATTTTGCCAAATCCAACCAAGTGTAAAACGGTGCGTCAAATTGAAATGAAAGCAGTGGAATCTTGTGATTCAGTCTTGGCGTGTCAAATACAAAAACCTACTTTGGCCGGAAAATGACAAAACAGATTTTTCTTCTTCTCCTTCTTTTTTTTTTTTTTTTTGATCAGAAATACTTATAGCATTGGTTGGTTAATATGACATCAACATGTCCAAACAGTTATAAACGAAGGCCTTTCAGATATATTTTGTCGTTTTCAATGAATTCTCGTGTTTAATCATTTTCATCAAGTTGGCAGTTTAGGGAGCGTTCACATATTACGTCATCAGCTAGGGGGGGAGGGGGGGTCTACCAAATGTTGACATGAGTTGACATGGGGGAGGGGGAGGGGGTCAGACCCAAGATGATGTCATCAAAACATAGGCAAATTAAGCTTATTTCAAAGTTTGTTCCTTTCAAAACAGCTAAAGATAAATTGCTATGATGAGTATTGCCCATCTCTCAAGAAATAAGATGGGAAAGGGGTATCACTTCTCAAAAGGCGAACTTGCCCTAAATGTTCATTGTATCACTCCTCGATCACAGCAATGAAAGACCATTCACGAAAATGCGGCATACAAGAAGAACAGCAAATGGGAGAAAGTGATGACGATGAAGATGAAATTGATGATACTATTTATAGTACATTGCCAGAGGTCCAAGGCAGAAACATTTTTGAATCAATTAATTTTATGTTTGGAAATTGAAACAGAAATTCATTCCACTAAAAGACTAATATGCTATAAAATAATTTGCCTCCTATACTATTTTAAATTACACTTTCTGAAATTTTTTTAATAGCACCTGCACCAAGTAGCCTAATTTAAATAATGTTTGTTAGATTTTATCTTTGCAAATTTAAATTTTATGTCCCCATTGTATCGTAAAACATAAATTATCAACAGTTTCTGAAATTAATAAAATGTCTGAATGTGTTTTATCAAACGTTGATAATCAATGTTTATGGTTTGAAAAATAAATAATAAATATTGTGAAATTAAAGTTATCTTTTAGTTTTTATTAAATTAGATGACGTCATCATCTGTTGGGGGAGGGGGGGGGGGGGGGTCAGGTCAATGATGACAAGTGATGACTTGGGGGAGGGGGGGGGGGGTCTAAAAAGGGCAAATTTTTGATGACGTAATATGTGAACGCTCCCTTATCTGAATTTATTGATGTGTTTTTGGGAGGTAATTTCTGGCCAAAATCAAATTGAGTTGTTTTTGTCTGTTTTTGTCAGACGTGGATGATCCGTTATGATTTTTGAATGGCATTCAAACCGTGTCTCGGGATGAAAGAAGATTATTTAGGATGAAAGGATTCTGACACGAGGAAACTTTCTACAGAAATTGAAAATGAGAAAAAATTCGATCTGAAAGAGATGATGAAAGGAAAGCGATTTTATGATTGGTGTTGTTGGTGTGGTTGTCCTCTTTGTATTAATTGGGGTGCTTTGAAAGAAAGAGAGAGAGAGAGAGAGAGAGAGAGAGAGAGAGAGAGAGAGAGAGAGAGAGAGATGAATAGATTGATAGATGGATAGATGGATATATAGATATATAGAATATATAGATAGACAGACGATAGATGGATAGATAGATCGATCGGTAGATAGATAGATAGATAGATAGATAGATAGATAGATAGATAGATAGATAGATAGATAGATAGATAGATAACTAGATAGATTGGTAGAGAGAAAGAGAGTGAGGGAGAGAGAGAGTAAATTTGACAAGGTGTTGTATTATATTGCTATTATCCTATCTATGCTTGTATAGTTAGTATGGCGTTACTTTTGTCTGTCTTTGTCTTGGATTCTCGATTGGATGAATGAAGTCTTGGAACATGATGGGGCTTGATGGTGGTACATGAATGGGTTGTATACTGTTTGTATTGAAGGTTCTGGAATTCGGGGGTTGTCATGTGACATGGTTGTATTTTATAGGGAATAAAGACGGAGCGATGATTTCAATCGGTTTATAATTAGATCACGTGACCCGTATGTCAGTCAATGTGGTTACAACAAGCACACACAAACCATTCCGTTTGATTCCGTGAACACCTGACGACAATTCTAATGTTGACAAAGACAACAACTTTCATTAACTCGTAGAATTCTTTCGTCAATGTCTTTTTTTGTACTTGGGGCAAAAAAAAAGTAATAAAAAAAACAAACAAAAAAACAAAACAAACAAACAAAAACAAAAACAATGATAAGTGCCTGAAACAGAGCTCAAACCATGGACCTTACAAGTCACAGCCTTAACTACTCAGTCAAAGTGATGGCAATGTTGTGAACTTCTTAGCCAAGCGCATACTAATTATTGGTCAGTTATAATACTTGATTATAAAACAAGCAAAACAGAACATTACAACTCCCAATACCCCCCCCCCCCCCCCCCAACCACCACCACCACCAAAAAAAAAAAAAAAAATAAGAAAGAAAAAGAAAAACAACAAAACAACAACAATAAAATTGTAGGTGGATCGAAACCAACGATTTAGGTACGCCAGGACTTTACCCCAACTCTTGGCCATCAGTAGCCCCTCTAATGTGTCATTAAATCTAACAGCTCAGGGTTAGATTTGTGTACACATATCACCATCCTGGTTCATTCACCTCGACACTCCATAGACCGTCCTATGTTATTTCCTGAAACACACACAGTTCATATTTCTTTCTCTCAACTTCTGACATGGGAACTGACGTCACTATCCATATAGAAGGAACCAAATTGTCGTCATACAGCTCTTTGTTATTGATTGTAGACAGTCATTTTTATGAGTAGTTCTCACTAAATTCTATTAATCAAACTATATGTTCAAGGTTTCACATCGTTCTGTGAGTTGGTATATTATATCCGGCTGACGGATGTTATGTTTATTTTGCCTAAACGCACATCATCTATTGAATGTCCATAGAACTTTGGAAGGCTTGTGGAACAATTATCCCTATCCCCCCCCCCCCCCCCCCCCCCCCCCCTCCCCCTTGAAAAAGATGATTTTACATATTGAGCAATATCCACTAAACGTGCTCAAAACCCTTTGCAAGGGGTCCTAAGCCGACATCAACCATCAACATTTTGGCGTCCAATGTAGATCGTTTCTCTCTCGGCCAGGCGAAGGGTACCGAACCAGTCAGGTCTTAGGTTCAATTCCCATCGCCTCAAAAGTCATCACATGTCCCTTCTCTCCTCCCGTCATTTCTTGTTGCCATTCCCAGACATGCTTGCTCCACTCCCCTGTCCACAATGTGATGATGGTCGTCGATTCAATGGATTAGCAGCCATTGTGTGTGTGTGTGTGTGACCAGAAATCCGATTATACACATACAGTGTTTCATACCTACAGGTAAAGTCCATTACCGGATTATCGCCCTTCATACGTCCTTGATGCTCAAAGAATGAAAAAAAAAAAATCCGAGACAAAACCAACAAACAAACAAAACAAAAAAAATAACACACACACACACAAAGGGGAAAGTCCAGCATTTGTCCGAGGCATGTACAAGTCAACAAAAATGTATAAATCTGGGAAAACGACATCCATCTGACTTGGAATTTCTCCATCATTTGATGACGTCATCACCACCATTGAAGATACGTTTACATCCAGACATAGTTTGTGTCCTGATTTAAAGCGCGTAGTAACGGTTTTACTTTTAAACACTTTTACACATGTTTTATGTTTTTGACTGAAGAACTGTGGTTGAGCCCGAAACGTAAGTGTCTGGGTTTTTTTGCTTTTGGTTGTTTTGTTTTTTTTTTGTTAACGGCCAGGTATTCATTTTACACCTGGGTATGTTGAGAGAATGTGAGTAAGGAGCCTTTTCCAAGGACTCAACTATGTGCCGTTCAGATCGGGGCTCTAACCCTTGACCTTCCGATCCGAAGGCGAGTGTCATACCGCTAGACCACATAGCCCCACAACTATAGATATACAGGGTGTTTTTTCTTTACGTCCCGATACATGATTGGAATAGCCTAAAAACTAGAAATGATAGAAACATCCAGATTTATTTGTATTGTTGTTTGTTTTGGGGGTTTGGGGTTGTTTTTTGTTTGTTTTGTTTTGTTTGTTTTTGTTTTTGGTTTTTTGCATAGTTTTTCATCCCCATTTAAGTTTTTTGTGGTGATATTTTCAGGAAGATGACTCGAGCGATTTTTTGACGCAAAAATTGTAAGAAAAATAAAACATATCTAGCATCTTCCTGACATTTTCACCACATGAAAACTTGAATTGTGATGGAAAAACTCTGCCATAAACTAGATCTATCCAGATGGTTCTATCATTTCTAGTTTGTAGACGATTTCAATTCTTCATCGGGTGGTAGAAAAGAACACTGTGGATTGTTGTAAAGTGGGTAAGAAGTGGAAAGTACTTATACATACATCCACACACATCCACACACACACGCACACACACATCCACACACACATCCACACAAAGACACACATCCACACACACACATCCACACACACACACACATCCACACATACACACATTATATAGACCCCACACACGCACACACACACACACATTCACGGACACACACACACCTAATATAGACCCACACACACATACATACACACACAATATATATATATATATATATATATATATATATATATATATATATATAGACCCCACACACATTCACGTACATACACACACACACACCTAATATAGACCCACACACACCCACACACACACACACCTAATATAGACCCACACACACATACATACACACACACACAATATATATATATATAGACCCCACACACATCACGTACATACACACACACACACACCTAATATAGACCCACACACACCCACACACACACACACACCTAATATAGACCCACACACACACACACACACACACACACACAGACTGGCTATTGACAAGCACCGGGCCTGTGACTTCCGAGCAATCCAATCCCGCCTGTCAACAAAGCGGTCAGATGAGTGGTCAAGCATCGGCACTGACCAGCACAAACACTGGACTCTGGAATTCCCAGCTACTACGTCTGACGTGGCAACACTATCCACACACACACACACACACACACACACACATCCTATGTACATAATATATATTATTATTATTATGATTCGACTCATACGTCGTTCAGACTTGTTGGTCTTGGGAATTTGATGAAGGACAACCACCCCCCCCCCCCCCCCCCCCTTCGTATAACCGCAGCTTTTATTTCATCATCGCCCCTTCGCCACCCCCCCCCCCCCTCATATTCCTATCCCAAACAAACTCTGTTAAGACATGTATTGGAATTCGAGAGAAAAAACATTATTGACCCCTCCCACCCCCCCCCCCCACCCCCACCCCTCTCCCTCTCCCCTCTTCAAATATATTATGGTAATCTTAATTGCTTCTTTTTTCTGGATTCGTTTCTCTTCCTCTTCCCCCCTCTCTCTCTCTCTCTCTCTCTCTCTCTCTCTCTCTCTCTCTCTCTCTCTCTCTCTCTCTCTCTCTCTATCTATCTTCTCTCTTTCTTTTTCTCTCTCTTTTTCCTCTCTCTCTCTATCTCTGTCAATGCTTATAACTCATTATTTCAGTCTCTCCCTAGACTCCCCCCCCCCCCCCCTCAAACACACCAACACGACCATCGTGGTGATAATTATGTCTTGAACTAGGACAAAAAGAGAACGAAAAAGAACAAAATACCAAAACACGGAACGTTTCGGGCTCAAACCCCTTCTTCAGCCAACAACAATACGCAATGAAAACGTTAATACATTACCAAAAAACCTGGATTGACGTCAGATAAATAAATGTTCGTCAACCCGATTTGTAATAATATGTTTATGTTTTCATTTGGGTTTTGTTGTTGTTGTTGGCTGAAGAAGGGTTTTGATTCCGAAACATTCCGTGTTTTTGGTTTATTGTCGTTTTTGTTCATTACATTTTACCGTCCACAGCTTCCAGCAGATTCGTATCCATTTTTTTAAAACATGTTTTTACTAAGGATAATAGGGACGTTTGGTCAATTGTAAAATCGTGTTTTCTCCCTTTCAAACGGAAAGGGTCCATCAGTACCTATGGGATGCTTGTATAGACATCTATGGAAATGGATCCAGAAAGGTGTCGGTCTAAGGCATTGTCTAGGGAGTGGGCAAGTCTGTTCTAGAATCTTCCGATATTATGTCACCGTGTTAACTCTTAGAAGGTTGGGGGGGGGGGGGGGTATCTTTTTAAAAAAAGTTTTTGTTGTGTTTTGTGTTGTATATTTTTTGTGTTAATTTTGAAATTGGAAAGAGGGGGGGGGGGGGGGGGGGTGACTGTAATTATTATTATTATTATTTTATTATTATTATTATTATTATTATTATTATTATTATTATTATTATTATTATTATTATTATTATTATTATTATTATTATTATTATTATTTATTTATTTATTTTATTTTTTGTTGTTTTTGTTGTTGTTGTTGTTGTTGTTTTTGTTTTATTTATTTATTTATATTTATTTATATTTATTTATATTATTTATTTAGTTAGTTCGTTAGTTGATTAGGTATTTATTTTTGTCTTTTTGAATTGGGAGGGGAAGCGTACGCTGGATGGTTTATTTCTTACATTTTATCATCTTTTTCAAACATTGTAGCATCCACACTTGTAAGATTTGAAATGATCGTCTATTTCTATTTCTACCCTACCGTGATGATGTGAAAACATTACAAACCTATCGTATTTCTACCACAGTCAAAAACCCCAATATTTATTGTATATCCAAATTAAAACATTTTTTCTTTATTCTCAACGACCCCGACAATCTCTGACCATCAAACAGATTAGATTTACCTCTAGATTCTAACACCCCCCCCCCCTCCCCCAGTCTAATGTCTACCCACACAGTCTAATGTTTAGTCTATCTCCAGTCTATTATTATCCGTGTTTATCCGTCTATAATTTGTCTAAATGGCGATGCTCGGACGGTGTAGTCTATCATTTGATTCATCCCACTGATTCTCTCTCTCTTTGTGGCCTCGGCGATAAATTATCTTCAAAGTCTCTCCATTCTCCAACAGATTATCTCCCCTGGAATGTTATTGAAGCCAATCATCTCCATCGGGCCGGCGGCCATTGCTAGATAGATGTATATATATAAAAGAAAAACAAAACAAAAACCAAAAAAACCCCAAAAAAACCCTTTACAATTACAGATCATATTTCTTTACAGCTCAAATACTTCAACACAATCGAGAAGGTTGGAATTAATAAATAATGAATGATAATAGCCGCTGGTAATAATGGTGATAAATGGTTTATTACAACGATAAATAGTAATTCATCCCACAGCTATCCAGATATGCTACGATAAATAAAGGATAACATCAATAAGTCGGATTTTTAAAAAATGCATCCAAGTCTGTCTGTTTTCCATCCAACCCTTACCGCTGGGGTTCGAGTTCATCCTCTATTGGATTCATATTGGGTTGTGTATTGTTGGGGTCCTTTTGTTTGTTGGTTTGTTTTGGTTTGTTTTTTTTGTTTTTGTTTTATTTTTTATTTTTTTATGTTTTGTTTGTTTTTTTTTTGTGCGTGAGGGATGGGGTTGGGTTGTTTTTTTTTTTTTTTTTTTTTTTTTTTTTTTTGGGGGGGGGGGGGGGGGGGGGGGTACCGTTTTTACCTGAAATATTGAACAACACTGGGTATAAAAGTTTGTTTTTTATATAATCAAACTTCTTATCATGTCATTGAGCGTTTCGATCTCAAAACCCCTCTTCAGCCACCTAACAAACCATTAAAAATATTTTACAATATATGATAGAATCCATAAAATGGGACGTGAAGTAGCAACTTGTGCCGTCTCTGTGGATCCTACATATTATTATCATATACTATAATGAGGCCTACACAGAGTATGCGTTTTCTGTATTGTCATATTCACCACCATCACCACCATCATCATCATCATCATCATCATCATCATCATCATCATCATCATCATCATCATCATCATCGTCGTCGTCGTCGTCGTCGTCGTTATCACGATTTTCATCATCATCATCATCATCATCATCATCATCATCATCATCATCTTCTTCTTCTTCTTCTTCTTCTTCTTCTTCTTCTTCTTCTTCTCTTTTTTTTTTCTTCTTCCTCCTCCTCCTCCTCCTCCTCCTCATCCTCCTCCTCCTCCTCCTCCTCCTCCTCCTCGTTTTTCTCTTTCGCCTTTGTTGTGCTAAACATCTCATTAATCGTCCCACAGTCCATACCAGTCCCATGTCCTTGTGAACACAGACTAGCGCCATTCAGGTGTAGACCCATTCCAACTTCAGCAAAAATAAATTAAACTCTAACCTGAAATCAATTGAGAATGGCTGTTAAAGGATCCGACGTCTTTGATTAAAACCAAAACAATACACGAATGGATGTTGTAAGTCATTTTAGAAGAGATCTCAGACAAAACAGGGAATTCCCGTTCCGTCAATTCTAAATTGTCTGTAGGCCAAGTGACTCCAAACACTTTAATGGTCATCCCTATTGACCTGCGCCGATAGGGGGCCGTTACCCCAATGGCCTTCAAAGCTCTCCGGATGGCTATTTAATGGCCAGGCTTTCATGCTTGGACATGCTAATCTCTACGGGACGATTGTCAATGGAGAAATGCGTCTTAATTCCTAACGGTCTCTCTATTATTGTAAGGAGCCTTCAACTTGGGCATCAAATCAACACCCGTTAAAAAAATCCCAGCGAGAGGTCACACCAGTCACAGGTCGACAATCGTCATCTCTACCAGATATCCAAATTTCAAACACGGACACGCACAAAAAAACTCAACCAACTTTATTTCATTTAGGCCAGAATTTATTTTACCTCTCATATCAATATATTAAAATGGACTCCAATTTCTAAAAATCTCTTAAACTTAAGACTTGTGTAAAGTCTCGGGTTTGAGACATTTTGACTCATCGGAGGTCATCTTAGTTTATTGATAAATGAAGTAAATGATTTCTGGCCAAAATGAATAAAAGATGTTTTATTATTGTGTGGCTGAAAATGTTTGAGCCCCGACTGTCTTTTTTATTTCATTCGAGGCTGGATTGTTGTTGAAGGGACATCACTCCGCCCCTCGATCACCATCTCTAAGGCGTCCTGCTGCGATGGAGTTAGTCCACACCCTATGAGATGTGATAAAAACACGACGGGCTCACACATACATACATCCCGAACTCTGACCTCTTGTAAATCGTGTCGTTTCATTTTATTTGAAAAATTCAACTAATGCTGCTGCGATTGTGATAAACCAACGGTCCATCCACTCAATCTATCCATTAATCCATCCATCCATCCATCCATCCTTTGTTTGAGTCCGTCCACGCCTCATTTCGATGCTGACCGTGAGAGGGGGCGTGACGATGACAGCCTAGAGTTGTCGTTCTTCACAAGTGGATTGGTTACGACTTGTCCTGTGTACGCATCATTTCATTTGACAAATCCTATCACTGTCAGTCCGATAACCTTGACTACGGCTATCAAATACACTCGTATGTGCGGCTATGTGGTCGTGTGCTATGACACTCGCTTTCGGTTCGGAAGGTCCTGGGTTCGAGCCTCGCATAGTTGAGTCATTGAAAAAGGCTCTTTACTCTCATTCTCTCACCGTACTCAGGTGTAAAATGAGTACCTGGCCGTTAACAGCGTTGTCTCTGTCTGAAAAATTGTAATATCGCCTAACAGTCGTCATGTCTCGTTCTACATGTTACGTGTTGCTGTTGGTCAGGGACCCCCCTATAAGGCGCTTTGAGCACGTTTAGTAGATATTGCGTTTTATAAAAACTCAATGTAAAGCCCAATTTAAGTTATGTTTGAATGGCTGGTAAAGTTGTGAGGGTTTACCAGTTACCTCCTGCACTCTGGAAAGACACGTATTTAAACAGATTTGGCCAGACAAGTCCTTCAAATATCCATCGATTGAAGTGACCCACATCTAGTCAAAAACTCTCAAACCTGGGACCTCGACCGATATTTGAAGGACTGAGTTTTCTGGCCAGATTTTTTAATGCGTGTTTTTCCAGAGTACGGCAAATATCTGGTTAATGAACCAATGGGATGAATTTGACAACAGACATAAACACACTTTGGGGATCAAGTTTGTACACCATAACTGTAGAACTGCATCCATCACAATACAATCAAAATCTTGGTGATGCAAATATTATCAAGATTTGATTCTAGACAAATTGACTCGGCAATTTAATTTCTGGCCTGAGTAAGACAGTATAGAAGATTGCAGACTGTCGGCATGACCAAAAATATTAAAAGAAAATTCAAAGTGCACGAATAAAACCGACGACTTACGGATCAGCGCCCATCGCCTAGTTGAGAAAATGGACCAGCATGGAGACATGTAATGAAGTCACCATCAACACGACGGTTCAATTAATTGACTCTTGATCTTGTCATTATCAGACTCGTTCTCACGTCTCATTGCCCAACTCTAGGGCCTAAGTCATGACTCACTGACCACCACTGGACATCCAGAATCAATCAAAGATATTTTGATGGTCAGTCCTCATTGACCCACACACCGTTAGGTCTAAATCCCCACTGTTGAGATGCCCATAAAATTCCAATGAATGCCAGACCTCTCTCTGGCTTCTGACCCATACAATAGGAACGAATGACTCAATACCTGATAGAAGGAAATACTTGTTGGAACGGTCCCCTTTTGGATACCAGAGAATGGCGTTGTTGTCTGCCCGATGAGAGCGTCCAATCGAACCATTCGCCGACCACGCCTCATTGAGTCTTGGCTTTCTCTTACCATGAGTTATCGTTATTTTCTCATTAGTTAAACTCTATTATCTCCCTTTGAGTCTTCTTCTTCTTCTTCTTCTTCTTCTTCTTCTTCTTTTCCTCCTCCTCATCCTCCACCATCCATCCTCCTCCTCCCTCTCTTTCTCTATCTCTCACTTTGATGTAGAACACGAGCTTTTGAACATGAATTAAGAAACCTAGTCATAAGTTTCACGCGGCCGATACTGTACGAAATAGAAATTTGGTTCTACTGGAGGAAATGACGGAACCATTACGAAGCGCATTGAGCATGGTGAAATTGTAGGGATGTGCGATATATATTGATATATAGAGGGAACGCAGGGTATTTTCGTAAGGATGGTGTTGATGTATTTGGATCAGCGACATCTATAGTCCTAGATTTGGATTCATATGTGTGATGTGTGTATTTGTGTGTGTGTGTGTGTGCGTGTGTATTCATGTCTGTATGTGTGATTTGTGTGTAATATGTATATAGATCTGTATAATGTGTATGTGAGAGATGACGTGTGTTGGATATAGATGTGTGTTTGTGTAGATGTGCTTTTTAATGTGTGTGATTTGTATAGGCATATAGATTAAATGTATTTATGTGTGTGGGTGAGTTTGTGTGTGTGTGTGTGTGTGTAAATATAGATGTTTGTCTATAATGTGTGTGTTTTTGTGTATGCACAAAGATTATATGTATTTATATTTATGTGTGTGCGTGCGTGTGTGTATGTGTGTGTGTGTGTGTGTATGTGAGGGTGACCAGGCAGGCATTGTGTGAAGTATTTGTGTATTTAGTAATAGGATTAGTGAAATCCTCTATGTTGGACCAGGGTCTGGTGGAGAGAGGGAGAGAGAGTTGTGTTTTCTCTGGTCATTATCCATCCTTAATTATCACACAATGGGCTGGGAACAAACACGCCACGCCTCGATGGATTCTCTCTGTCTTCACACAAACACACACACACACACACACACACACACACACGACCACGAAACACATTTTGGTAGTCTGGACAGCAAAAAAACATTACTTCATGGATGCTATGCGTTTAGGTAAAATATTTACCTGTTCTACCCGCCAGATCATCTATACTGACGCACTTTGTTTATAGATGGCCAACTTCGTTGCTTTCAGACAACAATGCTTTCTGTTAGCAATTATTGGTCAGACATGTTTACATTCAAATCATTTCAAAGGTTGACAAATTCGGTTTTTGACATCTGAAAATCTCTGACGTAACCTGGAAGAAAAAATGTATTTTAAATTTTGGCCACAAAACTCATCCTTTATATATCGATCCATTAAAATGACCTTTATCTCGGTAATAAACTCTCAATCCTGGGACGTCACAAAGTTCCATTTCTGAGATTTAAAAAAAAAAATTAATCAATGTTTGAAGGATGAGTTTTCTGGTCAAATTTTTAGACACTTTTTTTTCTTCAGCGTATGAATCCAACGTAATATGTAACGATAGAACACGGAAGGATATCATGGAAGGATGTACTATGGTGTAGGTTGGGTTGGTTGGTGTCGATTCTGGATATGCCCAGTTTGATGGAGTGAGGTGGTTTATTTGAAGAAGTATATGAAAAATATATTTTACAAAGAGGAAGAAGGAGGAGGAGAAGAAGCAGAATAAGAGGAGGGGGGAGGAATTGCAGGGAAAAGAATATTTTTTTATTTGCTTTTTAAATTAAATTTTATTTTATCATTAATTATTATCATTATTTATTTTCTTCTGTCTTTTCTTTTCTTTTTCTTTCTTTTTTTTTTTTTTTTTTTTTTTGCCAAAATGAAAAAAAAAAGTTTTTTTGTAAGCATATTGTCAGTTTTGTTGGTTTTTGTTTTCAGTGTTCACGCATGGTGTGTGGTTTTATTTGGATGTCTGTAAGAGGCTTAAGCCCTGGTGGGCTTTGGGGCTGACTTAACTGGTTGGATGGATGGATGGTTGGTTGGACGGGTGGTCAGGGAAGGAATAGGATGTTTGAACGTGGGTGGCTGGGGTTTAAAGGTGTATGGGAATTAGTGTGTGTGTGTGTGTGTGTGTTTGAGAGAGAGAGAGAGTGAGAGAGAGAGAGAGAGAGAGAGAGAGAGATGAATGAGGGAGAGAAGGAGTTAGGTAGCGAGTAAGTTGTAGTAGTTGTAGTAGTAGCAGTAGTATCAGCAGCAGCAACAGTAGTGTCATGGTCTCAAGTGAGTAAAGAGCTACTCGACTATGCATAAAGATATATGTAGAATGAGGCCCCAGAATTTACTAGTTACTATAAATGAAAAACAATTAACGATTTGTTTACAATGAAATAAAAATAATGATGAAATTTAATTAAAAGAGATAAACAGTGATCGTGGCAGTTACAAATAGAGATATGAATATTTTACGTAACTTATGATAATATGTCAGGTTCGTAAGTTTACGTTTCCAGGCAGTTGATGGGCTTGGATGATCTATTCCTCTGATAACAGGATCGGACTCGTAAAATTCCACTTCCAGGCAATTGGTAAGAAGTTATTGTGTAGTCCTTTGACAGCGGGCTTGGGTTTGATCCTTGAAGATTATACAATCAAAGTTAAAAGCTCCGGCGTCTTAATGGTGTAGATATAATATCTACAAAGTCCCAAAAGATAAAAATCTTCCAGTATATAGAAGGAATAGAGCGACTGGCCGTCCGGCATAGATTGTGGAGAGAAAGTGAGTGTCAAATGTTAGACCTATCAGCTTTTATAATAAGTGGCTACGTGACAGAATGTAGAACGAAAAGTATTCACTAATTAGAAATTAATTCGAGGGAAGGCTATAAAAGGAAAGACGATCTAATATTAGAAGGTAAAGTTTATCTAAGCCTACCGAAATATAACTGGAGTGAGATGAATTCAGTTCCTAATAAAATTAAATTTAATAAGATAATTGTGAACAACCTTTACTGTGACACCCCCCACCCACGTTTAAAATATACTCTTTAACCATTATGGGAAAGATAGATTTTACAAACGGAAGTAAATTTACTATCATGATACTCTAGCATTAATCCATTGTTATGATTTGTGCTACAATTAAATTATTTATTAACTAGACATGGAAATGTTTATATTAACGTAGGTATATGAATGGGTGACAATAACAATGAAAGATTGTGATTACAAATCATTGTGATGAACGACATGATGGCAATGTGATTACAAATCATTGTGATAAACAATAGTGATGGCAATGAAGCATGATTTAAGTCGATGATATGAAGGTAATTTACTGAATGAAATGAATGAAAATGTAAATAGAATATTGACATTTCAATTATTAATCATAAATGAGTGAAAATTCATAACAATAATAGATAAAGAGAAGATTTCCCAAATCATGAATGGGTATGGTATATATATCCAAACAATACTCAATGTTACATTAAGTTGGGTCATCATGTTTACAAATAAAATTATCGAATTTGTGCGTTCTGATTTGGCATAATTTGCTAGGTAACTAACAGTATGCATGGGAGGTTAAGTTATACCCTTCTCACGTGTTTACACTAATCGAGAAAGTAGGTCGGCGTGAATATTTTCACAGCCTGGTATGTGGGAGATACTGAAAGAGTAATTTTGCAAAAATAGACTCCACCTTAGTACTCTACTATTATTCATTTTGTTATTTCTTATGTACGTGAGTGGTTTATGGTCCGTTTCGACCACAAACTCTTTTAGCAGTAGATATCTGCTGAATGTCTTTAAAGCAAAGACGATGGCCAGTCCTTCACGCTCTATTACAGAGTACCGTGATTCTCTGTCCAATAATTTTCTGCTTGCATATAAGCAAGGCATTAGAGTTCCCTCATGTTCCTGTAATAGTACACCTGCGATGCCCTTATCAGACGCGTCAGTTCTTACAACAAATTCTTTTGATATGTCGGGTAATTTAAGAATTGGTTCTGAACAGAGTAATGCCTTTAATTGGTTAAAGCTATTCTGACACACTTCTGTCCAAACAATTTTGTTCGGTGACCCATTCTTTGTCAGATTTGTTAGCGGTGTCGCGATGTGCGCGAAGTTGTAAATGTATTTCCTGTAAAAATTTAGGAGCCCAAGTACTTTGCGTACTTTTTTTTTTTGTCTTAGGTGGTTGCAATTGTGCGATTTTTGTTTGTTTTTCTGTCTCGGGTGTCTGTGTCCCATGACCAACGGTATGATTAATCCTGCATTTGAAGCTTCGATATTAGTAAACATAGGTTGCGACACTGTGTCTCTATCAAAATATTTTTTTAGCATATTTGCATGGAATGTCTTTGTTGTGTTGTTAATTTTAATCTCGTAATTAACATTAGATTTTACTGCTGTTATTTTGAATGGTCCTTTCCATGTAGCTAAAAGTTTACTCGAGTCATCGGGTAAGAGTATTAGTACTTTGTCACCAATCTCAAATTTTCTTGATTTGCTTTTGCGATCAGAGTATTCCTCGTATTTCTCTGCTTTTTTAGTGACGGATTCCTGTGCTAGCTTACACGTGTCCTCTATTCTGTCTTTCAGGTTTCTTACATATTCGTAAGCAAACATAATTTCGTTATTGTCCTCCTCATTCCCTTTACAAATGTCGGCTACTATATTGATCGGGCCGCGAGGTGATCGTCCATACATCAACTCAAATGGGGAGTAGCCTGTAGATTCTTGGGGTATTTCTCTATATGCAAATAGGATTGCTGGTAAGTATCTGTCCCAATCATCTGGTTTTTCTGCTGACACTTTTCTAACATATTCTTTAGAGTGCCATTAAATCTTTCACAAAGACCATTTGCTTGGGGGTGGTAGGGAGTTGTGAATGAGTGTTGGATTCCCATGAGTTTCATGGTTTCATGCATCATATGTGATGTAAATTGGGGTCCATTGTCCGACAGTATCTCATTTGGTATGCCTATTCTAGTAAAAATTGTCATCAATGCTTCAGCTATGTGATCCGATGTAGTTGATTTCAATGCTATCGCTTCTGGCCACCTGGTTGCGTAATCGACTAGTGTTAGTATGTGTGTATGGTTTCTATCTGATTTTGTTAAAGGGCCTATAATGTCAATTGCAACTTTTTGAAAAACTTTTTCAATAACTGGGGTTGTCTCTTATGGCAATCTCGGTATTCTGCCTTTTGCGACTCTTCTTTGGCATGTGTCACACGATTTCACATATTCTCGGACGTCTTTAGTAATTCCAGGCCATGTGAAATTCTCGGATATTCTCTTCAATGTGGAAGAGCTCCCAAGATGTCCAGAAGTTATTGAATCGTGCGCTATTCCAAGGATTTTGTTTCTGTAAATACTCGGCGTGACCAGTTGTTTAGCTATTTTATTTCTTTTCCTATGTAACCTGAACAGAATATCTTTTTCAATGATGTATTCAACTTTTGATTTCGTCCCTTTGTTTGCGATATTGAAATATGATGTTAAAGTCGGGTCCTTTTTCTGTTCTTCGATGAACGTGTTCCTGTCAAATTGTTGTGGTTCTAGAGAAATAGTCATTGGCTTCTCTGTTGTCTTAGTCATCTTTCTTGTTTCTGCTAGACAAACTGTTTCTTGAGTAAATGACCATTCTTTTACATCTGTTGGGTTGTCTTTAAGACCTTTTATATTGCCAACAATAACATCAGCGACGGGGTTGGGAAGTATACAGCATTCCACTATTCCTGTATAGTATGGGGTTTCTATGTACACGTTAGCTGTTTCAAAGGTTTCGACTGTGCCACTGAATGTGATGCATTGTACCGTTTTTTCCAGTTTTGTCTTCGTCATTGATCAAAGATGCTTTTATTCCTACTGTACTGCATCCTGTGTCTCTCAATATTTTGCAATCAGTTCCATTAGCTTTGCCTTCACAAAAAAATAGCGATCCTGATTTGTGAGTTTGTGTTAAAAGTGACATACCTTTCACGCAATACACATTTATATTTTCTCCTGACATTACTCGTGTCTGATTGTTTACACTTGTTTGGAGTGATGCATTTGCAGTTTCTTTTGGATATCCCACGATTTTGTAACATTTGTCTGCTGTGTGGCCTTTCATTCCACAATATTGACATTTAATTATAGGTTTGTTGGTTTTCTTATACTCAGTATTATTGTCAGTGCTATTTCTTGTTTTGTTTTGATAGGGTCGGCTATGGTCTCTATTGAACTGTTTGTTCCATGGTTTGTTACTATGGTCATCCCGTTTCACTTGCGTGTTCCGAGTGATTGATCGGCTCGTTCTATTGAGTACTGAACTTTAGGTGTACATGGACTCTGAGCAGCGGCAGCGTAGTATGGTTCCTTCAATGTTCTGCTAAGGGGTGTCAATGGATGTGCGCTGTTAAAGTTTTCTGCGTAGATTTTTAATTTGTCCAA
>NC_088366.1:1070684-1073184 GCF_034508935.2 Berghia stephanieae | reverse complement strand
GTAGTGGTGGTAGTGATGATGTGGTGGTTATAGTAGTAGTGGTGACGATGATGTGGTGGTGGTGTTGGTGGTTGTAGTAGTAGTGATGATGATGTAGTGGTGGTGGTTGTAGTAGTAGTTGTAGTGATGATGATATGGTGGTGCTGTAGTAGTTGTGGTAGTGATAATGATGTGGTGTTGGTGGTTGTAGTAGTAGTGGTAGTGATGAAGATGTGATGGTGGTGGTTATAGTAGTAGTGGTAACGATGGTGATGTGGTGGTGGTGGTTGTAGTAGTTGTGGTCGTAATGATGATGTGGTGGTGGTTGTAGTAGTAGTAGTAGTGATGATGATGTAGTGGCGGTGTTTGTAGAAGTTGTGATAATTATGATAATGTGGTGGTGGTGATTGTAGTAGCAGTGGTAGTGATGATGATGCGGTGGTGATGGGTAGTAGTAGTGGTAGTGATGATGAGGTGATGATGGTGCTTGTAGTAGTAGTGATGATGATGATGATGTGGTGGTGGTTGTAGTAGTGGTGGTAGTGATGATGATGTGGTGGCGATGGTGGCAGTAGTAGTAGTAGTAGTAGTAGTAGTAGTAGTAGTAGTAGTAGTAGTAGCAGCAGCAGCAGTAGTAATAGTAGTAGTAGTAGTAGTAATAGTAGTAGTAGTAGCAGTAGTAGTAGTAGTAGTAGTAGTAGTAGTAGTAGTAGTAGTAGTAGTAGTAGTGCTGGTATGATGTGGTGGTGTTTGTAGTTGTAGTAGTGATAGTGATGATGATGTGGTGGTAGTGGCGCATTAGAAGTGGTAATGACGATGTCATGGTCGTGGTTGTATTAGTAGTGGTAGAAATGATGATGATGTGGAGGTTGTGGTGGCGCTTGTAGTAGTGGTGGTAGTGATGATGTGGTGGTTGTAGTAGTAGTGGTGACGATGATAAAGGTGGTGGTGTTCGTGGTTGTAGTAGTAGTGATGATGATGTAGTGGTGGTGGTTGTAGTAGTAGTAGTAGTAGTAGTGATGATGATGATATGCTGGTGGTGGTGTAGTTGTGGTAGTGATAATGATGTGGTGTTGGTGGCTCTAGTAGTAGTGGTTGTGATGATGAGGTAGTGGTGGTTGTAGAAGTAGAGGTAGTGATGATGATGTGGTGGTAGTGGTTGCAGTAGTGGTGGTGGTTGTTGTAATAGTGGTGGCAGTGATGGCTGTAGTAGTACTGGTAGTGATGATAATCCGGTGGTGGTGTAGTGGCAATAATAATGATGTGGTTTTGGTGGATGTAGTAGTAAAGGTAGTGATGATGATGTAGTGGTGGTGGTTGTAGTAGTTGTGGTATTGATGATATGGTGATGGTGGTTGTAGTAGTAGTGGAAGCGATGATGAGGTTGTCGGAAAGGAGGGGGGGGGGGGGGTATTCTTGGAACAAATTGACCTCACCGGAATTTGAGGGAGGTTGCCTGTAACCCGGAATTTTTTGCACCAGACCGAAGTTTTGGCAACACTGAATATGACTAAGCATGCCCCCCCCCCCCCCCCCCCCTTCTCTCCATCTCTCTCACTTTCCTTCTCTTCGTGTACTACTAAGTATAATCTGCGCTTGAATCCGGCACTCAGTACATTTCAATGAAAGAATTTATTAAACAATGATCCACAAGCTGTTAAGATATTGTAATATCTTATACTATTATATTACTTCTATCACTAGATATCATCCCCAAGTCTGGATAAGGATATAGATGAGGATAAAGAAATATATCTGAATAGCCATGACTTGAAAAGTAGATTTGTTATTATTAGTTATTTAAAACTTTTTAAAAACAAATAATTCGATGTATGTCCAATAATTTATACGAGAGAACCAATTTAAAACTGAAACAAAGCAACACACTGGTCAATCAAATCTTGAACCGACACATAATCATAAGCACCACGCCATTACTGTTCATAAAGAATGCCTTGGCCTAGTGAAACAAGCGAACGAATCACAATGCCATTATTCCTGTTTACAATTAATAAATAAATCGAACAAAGTATTAATGTAGAACTAATCCGAAGTGGTTTGAAGACTTGTACTTGAACACAATATTATAATCCACATCTATGATGGTAATCCATGAATTAAACTTTAATTGTTTAAAACAAACAGACGCAACACGATAAGCATGGAACTGTTGAATGAATAGCATATTGAATCTCGCGCTACACACACACATACAGCCACGTAATGAACACGCAATACCGGATGGCCTATACGGCAGTCAGCAATACGCGAGGGAAGCTGCCTGAGTGTGTGGTAGCCTTGTCAGAATCCCATTAGAAATGGCTGGATGGAATGGCGTGGACAAGACAATGGCAAGACTTCAGGATTCTATTGTTGTTGACATTGACAACACGTTATATGTGCCCCCCCCCCCCCCCCCCCCCCCCCCCCTCAAATTAGGGAGCAGTCACAAGGTGAAGGACGTTTATCCCCAGCAGCTTTAGGCTCAGTATCGATACGAGATAAATCAATACCAATTACC
>NC_088366.1:1053647-1063084 GCF_034508935.2 Berghia stephanieae | reverse complement strand
GTTAATTTTTTGGCAGTAAGCGGCATCGAAATCTTCCTCTGTTATCTTACAGTGTCATAAAGCTTGAAAATTCCTAACACTTGTATTTTTGTGTGGGGTTGTGTGGGGTTGTGTGTGTTTTGTTAGTGTGTGTGTGTTGGTGTGTATGTGTGTGTGTGTGTGTGACAGAGTTCCCCGCCTCCTTTCATCCCTTTCATGTTGACAGGTCCATATTTGCCTTTCTTGGATTCGGCATCGTACAATTCTTTCCTTTGTTCTTACAATTTCAGCTCACATGTGACAGTTTGGCGTTTCTTAAGACAAATTAGTTATATTATTTGGAATTTTTTAAATAAATGTCGTTTGGTATCTAAAGAGTAATTTTAGCTGTATGGAAATCCATTTGAAAGAACATGGTAATTTCACTTCTAATATTTTCAATGTTGAGATTCTGATAACAACAAAAGACGAGGATTGTCACTCTACTGTCGTACTCGGGAAAAAAAAAAAAAAACCATATTTTAAAATTTGGCCAGAAAACTCGTCCTTCAAATATCGATTGATGTAAATAAATGATTCTCATCATGGCAAAAAAAAACTGTCCAACCTGGGACCATTAGATCCCATCGCCTGGGCATTCCATGAAGGAATATAGATAATCCATCAAAGAAAATGTCCTGATGTCAGCAGGGAATCGCCAATGTTGTCCAAAGTGAGCTAATTGGGGGTTAATTTAATAATCTTGTCAAGGAAAAAAAAAAAAAAAAAACCGAAATGCCTTAAGTGGGGCTCGAACCGGAACTTTCTGGGTCACAGTGCATTGCCTTTACCCCCCAGCCCCCCCCCCCCTTTTTTTTTAAAAAATACTTTTCGCCGAGACTCAAACCTGAGACTGTTTAGAAAGTGGAACCAGAAGTCTCAGGTTTAATACTAGTTGACACATGGAGATAATTGGGGTGTTGATTAATCTGACCAAAATATAAATTAATCAAGATGGTTTTTTGGGTTTATTGTTGTTTCTTTTTTTTTTGTTTGATTTTTATCTATTTTTTTCTTTCGTCATAGGCAACGCCCAGTTTTTGATCCAAGCCAGTGGTTTTATTTCCGTGTCACTGTTTTACAATCTTGATTGAGGAGTTTGTTTATTGTCAAACGTTTTTTTGGCAATCGCTGTACAAAACAAACTTTGAACCAATCACAGATCCACCCAAGTATGTTATCATACTCACACGTTAGACATACACACAGACACACCACACATTCTATACATCTCTCTCTCTCTCTCACTCACACCACACACACACACACATACCTTACATCTCTCTCTCTAATGCACAACAACACAACACATACAATACATCTACTCTATCACACCCTACACACATTACCCCTTACATCTCTCTCTCTCTTCTCACACACACCAAACCACAAACACAACGTTTTATCAATACCAAAGATGTCTTAAACAATAAAAGTCATCTAACATACACCCACAATTCAACTCCCCCGCCCCCCCTCTCCTCCCCACATACACACACTGATACATGACAACTTTGGACTCCAATAACTAAATGGGATTACACACCAATCCAAAACAACAACAAGAGTTATCCACACAGCGATTTTACATTTCAGTCACATCCACTTCATCCCTCCCTTTTCAACATTTAATTTGTGCCAGAGTTTTTTATTTTTGGGTATTCTTAACGTATTACGGTCACGATGAATAGCCAATCTTTGTACTCGAAATCAAATCCATGCTCGATAGTAGGCGTAGTAAAATAATATATATATTTATATATTTATATTATATATATATATATTTATATATATTTATATTTATATTATTTTTTTATATATATTTTTTTATATATTTTATATACTATATTTTTGGGTGTGTGTGTGTGTGTGTGTGTGTGTGGTATACGAACAGATGGGCGGACGGGGGGGGGGCGGGGGTGGTATCGATATTTTAGTTTCCACTAAGTGATAAATATCATTTAAGGATAACATTTTATACAATAACAGCTACTCAAAGAACTACAGCAAAAAAAATAACAACTAATTCATCTCATCATCAAACATCATCATCTTGTTCCATCTTCATCATCATCATCATCATATCAATCACCACCACCACCTCTAACATCATCCCAACGGCTGATCAGACACCAGGCAAAATCTACGTTAGAGATAGTTTTTCCACATATGTGACAGCTTAGGTTATCATCATCACCACCTCCCACCCCCACCCTCCCCTGTTACTATCTTATAATGAAAATCCCCCACTCCACCCAACCAAACCAATGTTCCACATCCAATCAAAATTTCAACCTAGATTCCATTCTATTCCCTCTTCAACTTACTTCTCTACCATATTCCTTTTTAAAAAAAACCAGAACACATTTTTAACATTTAGGCCGTTAATATATCCTACCGATTTAAATGACCGTCATCTTGTCCAAAAACTCTTAAACCTGGGACTTCCTAAAGACTTGTTGAAATTAATTCTCGGGTTTCAGAGTTTGCGACTAAACTCTGGGTTATTTTAACCGAATCGATATTTGAAGGAGGAGTTTTCTGTTCAAAATTCGCCAAAGATGTGTTTTGTATATATTTTTTTGGTGTCAACAGAGGGCGTCAGTTCCATAGATGTTTTAAAATCAGAGTATCTAACTTTGAATACAAAAAAAATAATAAATGACATGTCATATTTCACTGGACTAATGATTTATTTAATAAAGTCTAGAATAGAAGCCTTTATTCCCTACTCTATGAGGTGTGAATGAATGAATGACTGACTGCACGATGGAGTGTGTGATAGGCGCTAGGCCTTCATGTCAACCCGCCAGTATTTCACACACATTCAATGTCAGAGGCACTGGCATTACCGTGATATATTTTGGGGGGAAAAAAGGGCGAGAATAACCAGCAAGTTTTTTGTGTATTTTTTTTTTTCAAAATGGGATAAATATTCTATGCGCTCATTAAAAATTCATGTCTCACATCTTTGCTGTACTCTGAATAAACGCGTTTAAAAATGTTTTGAACAGAAAACTCGTCCTTCAGTTAGAATGAACCCCATCTTGTCAAACACGTTTCCATATGGGACCTTTTAGGAAGTCGATCAAGGGAGTCCGAGTATTTGGAGTTGTTGTCAAATGATGTGGATTTACTTTTAATAATGGATCAATATTTGAAGGTCGCTCATTCTGGTCAAAATTTTAGAAATGTATTTATTTTGGGAGTATAGCATACCTGTATCTTTCCGTATCATACTTTATCTCTATATTCGCTAAAGATAAAACTTAACGTTTATGGAGCAAACAAATTTATATATTAGAGCTTGGGTACAAATAAATAAAATACACGCTACTATGAATTCCTCTCTTGCCCACACAGCGGACCAATTACATGTAAGACGAGACATGACGCCTTGTTAGGGAGGATTTTGCTATCTGTTTTGTTCCGACCAGAGACATCGCGGTTTTATACCTATTTCTCTTTTGTACATCCTGTGGAATGGTTGGATGGAATGGTTGAATGGATTGATGGGATGAATTGGATGGTGGATGGATGGATGGATGGATGGAATGGATGGATGGATGGATGGATGGATGGGTGGATGGGATGGGTGGAGGTTGGGATGGATGGATTGGATAGATTGGATGGGATGGATGGATGGGTTGGATGGATGGATGGGTGGATGGATGATGGATTGGATGGATGATGGATGGAATGGATGGGTGGAGGATGGATGGATGGATGGATAGATGGCATGGATGGATGGATGGGTGGTTAGATGGATGGATGGATGGATGGTGGATGGATGGATGGAAGGATGGATGGATGGTATGGAATGGATGGTGGATGATGATGGATGATGGATGGATAGATGGATGGATGGATGGATTGGTTGGATGGGATGGATACGATGGGATGGAATGGGTGGATGGCATGGATGGGAATGATGGATGGATGGATGGATGGATGGATGGTTAGATGTATGGTATGGATGGATGGGTGGATGGCATGGGTGGTGATGGATGGATGGATGGATGGATTGATGGATGGTGGATGGATAGATGGATGGATGGATGGATGGCTGGATGGGTGGATGGATATGGATGGATGGATGGATTGATGGTGATGGTGGATGGGGGATGGAGGATGGATGGATGGAATGATGGATGGATGGGTGGATGGATGGGAATGGATGGATGGATAGATGGATGGATGGATGGGATGGGTGGATAGAGGATGGGGATGGATGGATGGATGGATGGAAGGATGGGATGGATGGATGGATGGATGCATGGATAGGATAGAGGGATGGATGGGTATGGATAGATGATGGATGGATGGATGGATGGATTGGATCGGGTGGATGGATGGATGGATGGATGGAATAGATGGATGGATGGATGGATGGACGTGGAATGGATGGTGGATTGAGATGGATGGATGGATGGGGGTGGATGGATGGATGGATCGGAGTAGACTGGATGGATGGATGGATGGATGGGTGGATGGTGGATGGATGGTTGGATGGATGGATGGGTGGGATGGATGGATGGATGGTTGGATGGCGTGGGATGGCGTGGATGGATGGATGGATGGATGGATGGACGGATGGATGGTATGGGTGGGATGGCTAGGATGGATGGTTGGATAGATGGATGGGTCGGATGGTATGATGGAATGGACTCGGATAGATGGATGGATGGATGGATGGGTGGATGGATGGTGGGATGGTATAGATGGTTGGATGGATGGATGGATGGAGTCGGTATGGGTGGATGGATGGATGGATGATAGATGGATGGATGGATGGATGGAGGTGGATGGATGGATGGATGGATGGATGGATGGATGGATAGGATGGATGGATCGATGATGGATGGGTGGATGGATGGATGGATGGATGGATGGATGGATGGATGGATGGATAGATGGATGGATAGATGGATGATGGACGGATGATGGGTGGATGGATGGATGGTTGGATGGATGGATGGATGGATGGAGGATGGATAGATGGATGGATAGATGAGGGACCGGATGATGGATGGTTGGAATGGATGGAATGGAATGGATGATGGATGGATGGATGGATGGGATGGAGGATGGATAGAGGGATGGACTTGATGGATGGATAGGGACTCGGATGGATGGAAATAGATGGATGGATGGATGGATTGGATGGATGATGGATGGATAGATGGACTGGAAAGATGGATGGATGGATGGATGGATGGGATGGATGGATAGAGGGATGGATAGATGGAGGAGGGGATTGTAGGTTGGATGGATGGATGATGGATGGATGGATGATGGAATGGACTGATGGATGAATGGGAGAGAGGGCGATGATGGATTGGTGGATGGATGGATGGATTAGATGGTGATTGGAGAGAGGGCTATGAATGGATTGGTGATGGATTGGATGGATAGATGGATGATTGGATTGGTGGCGATGGAATGGATGGATAGATGGATGAATGGAGCGAGGGATGAATGGATTGGTTGGATGGATGGATATGGATAGATGGAATGAAGGAGGAGAGGGAATGGAATGGATTGGTGGATGGATGGATGGATAGATGGATTGAAATGGATTGGTGGTTGGATGGTTGGATAGTGGATGAATGGAGAGATGGATGAATGGATTGGTGGATGGTGGACTGGATAGCATGGATGAAATGGAGAGAGGATGATTGGATTGGTGGATGGATTGGATGGATAGATGGATGAATTGGATTGGTGGGGTTGGATGGATGGCTAGATGGATGAATGGAGAGAGAAGGGATGAATGATTGGTGGGATGGATGGATGGATAGTTGGAATGAATGGGAGTGGGATGAATGGTTTGGTGGTTGGAGGGATGGATAGATGGATGAATGGAGAGCGGCATGAATGTATGGGATTGGGGATGGTATGGATGGATAGATGGATGAATGGAGAGAGGGATGAATGGATTGGTGGATGGATGGAGGGATAGATGGATGAAAGGAGGAGAGGGCATAATGATGGATTGGTGGAAATGGATTGGATGGATAGATGGATGAATGGAGAGAGGGATGAATGGATTGGTGGATGGTATGGGACTGGATAGATGGATGAATGGAGAGAGTAAAGAGGATGAATGGATTGGGTGGAATGGATGGATGGAATCGAGGATGAATGGAGGAGTGGGATGTAAATGGATGGTGGATGGTGGATGGATAGATGGCTGGATAGATGGATGGATGAATGGATGGGTTGGATGATGGATAGATGGATGGATGGATGGATGGAGCTGTGTTTGAATGGGGTTGTAGTGATTTGGTGATTGGTTTGATCACCGCCGTGGGAAAAGATATATAATGTACATTTTTTTGTTGTGATAGGAGAAATAGATTGAGTCTGGTTTTCACATTCAGTTAGTGTCCAGGTCCGTTTCGTGCGAGAGTTTTGACAAGACGAAGGTCATTTAAATCAATCGATATTTGGAAGGGCCGAGCTTTTCCTAGACAACATTTTTAATCTGCGCCTGTTTGGAGTTCGGTTTAGTTCCTTGTTAAAATAGACTTTTTCATAAAATCGTTTTTCCAAAGACCCAAGTGAAAACAGTGGGAAGGAGGCGTGACCTGAGGAAAGGGCTGGTTTTTGGACAGTAGACAACGTCATCCAACGGACGTTGGGAGTTCCAGACCTGGTGTGGAATATTTGGGCATTTCCAGCTTCCGTCTCGTTTTTTGTTCTTTTCTTGTTTCTTATTCATTCCTCCATCAAATGCTTGTGTCGATAACAATTATCATAGATTCTAGTGTCTTCTGACGTTTGCAGGCTGTGGTTCAACCAATCCGTTCCGGTACATTGCCTTATTCTGAATAAAAAGACTATTTATACATTTGGCCAGAATATTCATCCTTAAAAAATCGATCGACAAGTCTGACCTTCATATTGGCAAAATAGTTATCTTAAAATGGGACTAGAAAGTCTTCACGAAAGGCTAAAAAATTGAGACGATAATTTGGCCCATAGATGAGGGGGTTATTTTAATCGATAGATATTTGAGGACGGAAAATCTGGCAAATTTTCTATAGTTTTTTAGCTAGTATATTTGCTTGCTGATTCGATCTTACATTCTGCGGGCAGAGAGAGTAGAGTAGGCTGGTTTTTTTGATACTCCCGGCGTTAGAGCTTACGCTGTAAGCACATACAAACAAAACCAACTACTCAGTTGGGCTCGCTACCCAATGGCACAGTAAGACATCCCAAAAGACAAATCAGACATCTAAAAGCAAACACGGAGGATGAAACAGAGAAAGCCTTTCGGGTCACTGCATCTCTCATTAATTTGCCAGGTGTGCTGTTTTTGTTGTCTCTGGCTAAGGAGTGGATCTGATGTAGTCCCTGTGAAGGCAAATCCCACTGATGGTGGTTAGTAATTGGTACATTAATACTGACGTTCTTTACATATCTTATCGAGGCTTGACTGTAGTATTCCATCCAGGGAGAAGGGAGACATTATTTGACAAAAATGAAAGAAAGAGAAAAACTTGATTTTATATACAAGATCCGAATGACGATAAAGTCATATTAAACAAAAATCAGTAGAGAAATTTATATAGGGAGCAATTCCACTACCCGTGTTCAAAGCACATTTACTAGAGGTTTCCAACAACAATTCTACACTAGGGAGGGGGCATGAGCCTGTTAAGGTGATAGTACGGGAAACAACCGATGATATCGTACGACCAGAGTTTCGGTACATCCTTTTACAACTTGGATTAGGGTGAGAGAATGTGAGGTAAAGCGTCTATTCCAAGGACACAACTATCTCGCCACTCAGGCGGGATCTCAAACCAAGGACTACGGCGTTCGAAAGGGCCTAAATGTCACCTACAGACAACAAAGCTGTAGGAATATTAAAGTTTACCACTTTTCAAAAATGGCATAGAATAAAAATTAAAAATGTGTTTTCTTGAATATTGAAGACATGGGAACAATATATTGGGAACGTTGTCGTCACATTTAAATTTGCCGTCGAATAGGAAGAAAAAAAAAAACAAAAAAACACAACAAAAAAACAAACCAAAAAACAACTTGACGTCGGTCATCAGCAAGGGACATGTAGGACGACAAACAACCAACAAATCGCAAATCCTCATTCATTAAACGATAAGAAAAGAAATATATCAAAAAATTGACAGGGTTGTCTTGTTAAAACATAAGACGGATACTTAACAACTTGGACCGGACCGGTGTCTAAATAATCATTACCGGATGTTTTAGAAATGAAACCGTGTTAGTTAAGACCAAAAGCCCGGATTTTATCAAATTGGACCGACCCTAACCGGTGTTCTAAATTTTAAATCATTAGACGGATTTTTTAAGAATATGAACCGGGTCCAGTTAAAAACAAAAGCCGGATATATCAAATTGGGACCGACGGTGTCTAAATTATCAATAGACCGGAATGTTTTTTTTAGAAATGAACCGGTGTCCAGTTAAGACCAAAAGCCCCGGGATGTATAAAATTGGACCGACCGGTGTCTTCTAAATAAATCAATAGACCGGTCAACTTTTAGAAATGAACTCGGTGTCTAGTTAAAACAAAAAGACCGGATATTATCAAATTGGGACGAACGGTGTCTAAATAAATCAATAGACAGGATTGTTTTGGAAAGAACCGGTGTTAGTTAAGACAAAAAGCTCCGGATATTACAAAATTGGACCGACCGGTGTCTAAATAAATCTAATTGGACCGGATGTTTTAGAAATGAACCGGTGTCAGTTAAGACAAAAGCCCGAATATTATCAAATTGGACGGTGTCTAATTAAATCAATAGACCGGATGTTTTAGAATAACGAACAGGTGTCTAGTTAAGACAAAGCCCGGATATTATCAAATTGGACCGGACCTGTGTCTATATTACATTCAATCCAGACCGATATTTAGAATTTGAACCAGTCGTCCTGTTTAGACAAAAGGCCGGATATTATCAATTGAAGAAGGGTGTTGAAGTTAAAACAACAACGTATGTTTGAATTCGGAACGGTTTTGGTCTATTCAAACTGATATTAATACCGTCTATATCAAACTGATCCGGCCGCATAGATAATTAAAAAAATAAAAAAAAAAAACGAAATTAATAAAATTGATTACAGAGTTCGGCTATTGGTCTAGTGGTACGACACTCGCTTTCAGTTCGGAAGATCCTGGGTGCGAACTTGCTCGCGCATAGTTGAGTATTGGAGGAGGGCTCTTTACTCACATTCTCTCACCGCTACTTTGGTTAAAATGTAGGACCTCGGTCGTTAACAGCGTTGTTCAGTCACCCCAAAAAAATGTTTATCGACTAACAGGCGTCATTGTTCCTGTCCTAAAAGTTAAATGTTATGTTGACAGGGGACCTTTGTAAAAGCCGCTTTGCTCACTTACAAGGTGGATATTGCGCATATTAAAAGCT
>NC_088366.1:1048475-1053547 GCF_034508935.2 Berghia stephanieae | reverse complement strand
AAACAGAGGCAGACACTGTTAGAATGCAATGACCTGGTCTCAGCCCTTCATTCGGGAGGGGGAGGGGGGGGGGGGGGTGTATACGTATTGATAGATGGTGCTGGATGCAGGTACGACTTTATATGCGCATGGGTTATGGTGACTTTACATAATATATTCTCACATATTGGATTGTTGTTGTTGTTGTTGTTGTTGTTGTTGTTGTTGTTGTTGTTGTTCGTCGCCGTCGTCTTGTCTTCTTCTTCTTCTTCTTCTTCTTCTTCTTCTTCTTCTTCTTCTTCTTCTTCTTCCTAATGCCTACTAAAACTCTCACCTTTCCACCCCTCCCCATAGTCCGTCGTTGCATGTAACTGTAAAATGTCCATATCCATGGATACAACAACTAATAATCCATAATAATCATTATAATCATAGTCAGTCGATGCATGTAACTGTAAAATGTCCATATCCATGGATACAACAACTAATAATCCATAATAATCATTCTAAGCAAAGATGAACTGTGTGGAGTCTGATTGAAATTTTAGTAAGAACCATAGAGTCGCGAAACAGTTGTCCTCCATGGTAAGAACTAGTCACCTATACTGACGTCTAAAAACAATAACAAATTGCTTTCTATAGATAGAATAAAGTTGACGTCACTCCAGTCTTTGTTACTGGTTTGTTTTTTGTTTTTTTTTTTTGCCATCCGCGTTTATGAGTAATTCTCACTAAACTGTATTAACCAGACTATAAACGTTCAAGGTAAAATAAAGTTTTGTGTGTTGGTCCCTTATATGGCAATGTTGAGAGCTTCCAAGCCAAGGGTATACTATCTATAGATAGTTCGAAGATGACGTCACTCAGGCCTTTGTTATTGTTTTTGCCATCCGCGTTTGTGAGTTGTTCTCACTAAACTGTATTAACCAGACTATAAAAGTTCATGGTTACACAGAGTTTGTGTGTTGGTCGGTTATACTTCCGGATGGCAATATTGTGAACTCCTTGACCAAGCGCATTCTATCTATAGATCTATTTTTTTCTAAATATGCATTAAAAAAATCATCAATAAATTCTAAATTAAGAGTTGTCTACCTTGAAAGGTCCCTTGTTCATGTCCCGCGCTGAGCGGCGCAAAGTTTTGTCATTGGAAAAGGGCTATTTACTCATATTCTCTCACTGTACTCAGGTGTAAAAGGAGTACCTGGCCGTTAAAAGTAGTGTCTCAGTCGAAAAGAAAATGTAGTATCGCCTTACAGGCGTCACGTCTTGTCCTACATATTAAATGTTGCTGTTGGCGAGGGACACCTTGTAAAGCGCTTTGAACACGTTAATAAGTGGATAAAGTAATATATTAAATTCCCTTTATTCATCCCCCAGTGGAAATTTGTCTTTCGGGTCTTTTCTAATGGTAGACTGGAATAACCCAGGGGTCAGCCGCAGTGCAGCTCCGCAAACTGATCTAGAGCTTGGTGACTTGCACAATGCCACACAGCGGTGCTGGTATTCGAACTCGATACCTTTCCGCTACTAAGCAAAAGTCGTACCGCTGAGCCACGCTTCCCCCTAAAAGGTCATTTAAAAATGCCTTTTTTTTGGGAGATTTTTTATTAGATATTTATTTATTAATTTATGTTTTTATTTATTTATTTATTTATAATTATTTCTTTATTTTATTTAGTTATAATTATATATTTTTAAATTTATATATGTATTTGTTTATTTATTTATTTATTTATTTATTTATGTATTTAATTATTTATATTTATTTATTTATTTATAATTATTTATTTATTTTTTTATTTATTTATTTATTTATAATTATTTATTTATTTATTTTTCAATTTATTTATTTATAATTATTTATTTATTTATTTTATTTAGTTATAATTATCGGCGCTGGCTTCCGGCGACAACAGACGTGTTGTGAATATTTACCTATTTTCTACACATATTTTTATTCATTTATCATTCAATCGTCGGAATTTAAGCCTAATTTTTATTCAAAATGGATGTGAAGTATATATTGTTCCTGATTTTTATATTTATTAGTATATTTATAAGCATAAATGGTGTTTTAGCCTGTGATTTTACTGCCAAAATAAGCCTATCGATAACTTATACTCCAGAGACTCTCCGATCCCTCCAACCCGTGTCACCCCCACCACCCACTATTGACACATCGTTTATTAAAGTAAGAAAGAGGGGGAGAAAGGGAGGAATAAAAACAAAATTTAACAGACGGCCTTTTCGTCCATTTTTACCCTGTGTAGTGACAGGTAATGTAAGATCACTGAAAAATAAAATTGATGAACTGTTTTCACTGTGTCGTTTTAATAGTGACTATCGTCAAGCCTCCATAATAGCGTTAACAGAGACTTGGCTATCTCCTCACATACCATCATCATGTTTTAATATTGAACAATATTCACTATTTCGAGGAGATCGGACTAATGTAAATAAACGAACTGGGGGTGGGGTGTGCACATATATTAACAACAAATGGTGCCACCCCAATAACTGTCAGATAAAGAAAATGTATTGTGACGATTATATTGAATTTATTACTGTTTCGTCACGACCATATTACCTACCCCGGGAATATACTCATGTCATCATCGTCAACGTCTACATTCCACCATCATCAGACAACACCACAGCGAAAAATATTTTGAGGAAAGAAATACAGGACATTCAAATTAAGTCACCCGATGCCGTATTGATGGTCACTGGCGATTTTAACCAATGTAACGATTTTACTCTCCCGGGACTTCATCAATACGTGGACTGCGAGACAAGGGACAAAAAAACATTAGATTTATTCCTGTGTAATATTAAAAATAGTTATAAATGTTTACCCCGCGCCCCATTAGGTTTATCTGACCACTGCATGCTCTTGCTACTCCCCACCTACCGCCCTGTTTTTAAACGTGTAAAACCAGTAAAGAAAAGTGTACAGATCTGGAACGGAAGTGTGTGTGAAGATTTGCGTGGTTGTTTTGAATGCACTGACTGGAATGTTTTTATCGAATCATGTGATAGTGTGGATGAGCTGAATGACTGTGTGAGTGAGTATTTAAAATTCTGTGAACAGCTAGTGTCTTGTAAAAAAGAAATAAAATATTATCCTAACAATAAGCCTTGGATAACAAAAGATCTAAAACTTTTATTGAACCAAAAGAAAACTCTCTATACTAGTGGAAACAAAAAAGATCTGAAAACAAAACAAAAAGAGATAAAGAGGGTAATATCTAGTTGTAGAGACAAGTACAAAAATAAAATTGAAAAATGCTTTTCTTCTGGGGATATACGGGACACGTGGCGGGGGCTTAAAACTGCTGTTAACTATAATCCAAAGCCCACGATTATATCAGAAGATATCGAAATTGAAACTTTAAATAAATTTTATTCACGTTTCGACACAGCAAACAAATTTGATATTGAAAATGAAAAACATAAATTAGACAGGGCTTTGGAAGATGAAATGGCTGTTGAGGTCAGTGAAGAGGAAACGAGATTCGTATTTTCGAAACTAAACGAGAGGAAGGCTGCTGGGCCGGATGGATTGAAAGGAAAACTATTAAAAGAATGTGCCCACCAGCTTTCCCCCATTTATACACATATTTTTAACTGGTCCCTCCAATGCGTTTCAATCCCTGAAAATTGGAAAACTTCGAAAATTATTCCTGTTCCAAAAAAAGAAAAACTTGAAACTATGAACGATCTCAGACCTGTTGCACTGACTTCAATAGTCATGAAATCTTTAGAAAAACTTGTTCTTATTAAAATTAGGAATCAGTTTATGCCATTGAGTGATAGTCATCAATTTGCTTACAAACCAGGACGTGGCGTAGAGGATGCCATTTTGCTGTTTACAAACAACATCTACAGGCATCTAGATCACGCTAGGAGCTATTGCAGATTGCTTTTTGCAGATTTTTCTTCAGCGTTCAATACAATGCAACCCCAGTTGGTTGTTCAAAAATTGACTAGTCTGAATTTAAACAAGTATATAATTGCTTGGGTGCTCGAATTTCTTACGGAGAGAGCACAATATGTTCAATTAGGGCAAAACAAATCTTCCTGTATAACTACAAATACTGGCGCTCCTCAAGGTTGTGTATTGTCCCTGTATTATTCACAATATACACGAATGACTGTAGAAGTCAAAACCTGAGTGTACCTTTAATAAAGTTTGCAGATGACACCGCTCTTCAAGGCCTCATAACAAATGGCAACGAAGTGGCTTATAGGCAAGAAATTGATAGATTTGTGTCTTGGTGTGATGCCCACCACCTAGAGCTTAACATAAGCAAGACAAAGGAGCTAGTGATTGACTTTAGGAGAGTGAAGGAACCGATAGAACGTTAAAATTAAAGGACCAATTCGTCCAGCGAGTTCCTCACTACAAATACCTTGGTGTAACGATTGATGACAGGCTCAAGTGGGATGAACACTTGAAAATAATTAGGCATAAGATGTGCAGACGTACATATTTTTTATCAAAACTCTCTCAGTTTAGAATAGATAAAACCCTCTGCACATTATTTTATAGAGCAGTAATCGAAAGTGTTTTGTCATTTTGTATAACAGCTTGGGGAGGCAATTGCTTAGCAGTGGAAAGGAACAAAATAAATTCAAATATTAAAAAATCCATTAAACGCTATATAAATGATGTTGACGATGTAGATCTTTTATACGAGAAATTTTGTATAAATAAAATAACTAAAATATTAAATGACCAGTATCATCCACTAAGACCATCAATTATTATGTCAGAAAGAAGTGGTCGCCCTTTCTCTATTTCAACGAAAACAGAGAGACACCGAAAATCTTTTCTGCCGTCCAGTATTAGGCTGTATAACAACAAGCAATAATCATTTTATATAATTATTTCTCATTTTTACTTTTTAAAAATATAAATATTAATTTATTAATTTATTTGTTTTGCAATCTTTTCAATTTTCAATTTATAGTGACAGTTTTAACTATTTTACAGTGTTGAAATTATTCATATTATAAAGCGCAGCTCTGGTTATAGAGCTGCTCCTTTTTTATATATATACATCCTATTTCCATTGTATTTTTATCTT
>NC_088366.1:1023475-1035975 GCF_034508935.2 Berghia stephanieae | reverse complement strand
GAAAACCACCCTCGTCTTGCCAAACACTCTCAACCCTGGGTCTTTAAGGAAGTCTTCAATGAAGTCCCAGGTTTGACATTTTTTCACAAGATGAGAGTCATTTGAATCGATGGGTATTTGAAGGAAGAGTTTTCTGGCCAAAGTACTTAAATGTGTTTTGTTTTTGTTGTTGTTGAGAGTACGAGAGACTAGCACAGAGAGATGTGGAAATAGGAAATAAAAAGGCCATTATAAATCTCTGAACTGAGCTGAAGCAAGTTTTGTGCTTTTCTATTGGACAAATACATTATCCTGACATACTCTGGAAAAACCCATATTTTAAAATTTGGCCACAAAACTCGTTCTTTAAATATCGATCGATTTAAATGACTCTCATCTTGGCAAAAAACTCTCAAACCTGGGAGTTCCTTGAAAACTTCACAAAGTCCCAGGTTTGAGTGTTTTTTACCAAGATGAGAGTAATTGAAATCGATCGATATTTGAAGGACGAGTTTTCTGGCCAAATTTTAAAATATTGGTTTTTCCAGAGTTCGACAGTATTTGTAATACACATAATATGAATTGAAAGTTGAAAGGATGCTGTAGGGATAGGAGAGGGGGGGGGGGGGGGGGGGGTGAGATGGTGATAATAAATAATCCATTAGAAATAGAGGTATGGAGATGGGGATGAATAATTATATATTATTTGTATACGACGACGACGGGGGGGGGGGGGGGGGGGGGGGGGGCTGTGGACGGAAAGGAAGGGGGGTGGAGTGGGGTGGGAGCAATATTCAGTATTTAATTAACTTCTTGTATGTGTATGTGTGTGTGTGTATGTGTGTATGTGTGTGTGTGTGTCTATTTATGTGTGTGTTTGTTATTTTTATAAGTTGAGGTCATTGTAATCAATCGATAATGAAAGACGAGTTTTCTGGCGAAAATTGCCTTGTTATTATTGTTGTTGTTGTTGTTGTATTTTTTTGTGTTTTTTTTTTTTTTTTTGGTGGGGGGGGGGGGGGGGGGGGGGGGGGGGGAGATTGTTCTATTTGTTTTGCTTTGTTTTTTGTTTTGTTCTGTTTTTTTTTTTTTTGTGTGTGTTTTTCTTGCTTTTTTTTTGTTGTTTGTTTTTTTGTTTTGTTTTTTGTTCGTGGAAGGTTGTATACTTGTACATATTATATTCTATATGATATTGGGTGAATATACAATTTAATATTAATATATTATAAAATGTGATAATCTCAAACGTTTCCATAAAGAGTACGGGAAGAGGGAAGGTCTTGTCTGGGGGGGGGGGGGGGGGAGGTTGGGATGGCTGGGTGATGGGGAAGGGGAAGGGGAGGGGGGGGGGGGGGGGAGGAATTATAACATGAGAGATGTGCCTTTTCAAAAGCTTTGAATTGAATTGAATTGAATTAGGGAATTTCAATGCATAGCATCCACTGGCGTCTTTGTACGAAAATAATGATGGCATCCCATGGTAGGGGCGGGGGGCGGGGGGTTGTCTATGTATGTGTGTGTGTATGTGTGTTTGTGTGTGTGTGTGTGTGTGTGTGTGTGTTGTGGAATGGGTGAGGAATGAAGTGGGGGTAAATTATCAAATAGGGTGTACCGGAGACCTTATGGTAAAAGACTGGGTAGCCTTGAGGATGTGTGGTGGGGAGGGGGTGGAAAGGGGGGGGGGGGGTTGAGGGGGTGGAAAGGGGGGGGGGGGGGGGTTGAGGGGGGCTAGAGATGCTGTCGACATTTTCATGGTTTGGTTGGTTTCAATTGATTTCTATCCAATCCTGTTCGGTGGTTGCTGGCTTGTGGTTTATTGTTATCCTTGTCAATGATTATAATGTTAAATTGGGTGAGTTGTGGAGAAGATGCTGGCCTGTCAAATCTATGAAATAACACGTATTCAAAATTTGGCCAGAAAACTCGTCCTTCAAATGTCGATCGATTAAAATGGTCCTCGACTTGTCCAAAATAAAAATCTAGGACTTGTAGGATGTCTTCAGAAAAGTCCCAGGTTTGAGGGGTTTTGGCAAGATGAGGGTCATTGGTGTCGATCAATATTTGAAGGGCGAGCTTTCTGGCCAAAATTTTAAATACATTTTTATGTTTTTCTGGGTTTTTTTTTTTTAAATTTTTTATATATATTTTTTTTATTTTATTTTTTTTTTTTTCAAAGTACGGCGTATTTCATACTGACAATTTATAATAGCGAAAGAAAGCGGGGGGTGGGGGGGGGGGGGTAGACAAGGAGGGAGGGATGATGAGGACGCTGACTCCGGGATGATGAATTAAATAAAGTCAGGGATATAGTAGACTGTATTAACAACTATCACAATTATATAATATTATAGATAGAATGAAATTGACGTCACTCGAGTCCTTGTTATTGGTTTTTATCACCCACATTTATGAGTGATTCTCACTTACCTGTATAAAGCAGACTATAGATAGAACGAAGATGACGACATTCATGTCTTTGTTATTGTTTTTTTGCCATCCACCTTTTATGTAATTCTCACTAAACTCTATTAACCAGACTATAAAAGTTAATGGTTACACAGAGTTTTGTGGTCCGTTATACTTCCGGATGGCAATGTTGTGAGCTTCTTAGCCAAGCGCATCCTATCTATAGCCTTTTTGGGACTTGTGATAAAAGATCGTTTTTTGTAACCGTCGCCATGATATTTATAAACGACGTAATACGGATATTACAAAGGGGTAAGCACGTCATCACTGAGAGAGAGAGAGAGAGAGAGAGAGAGAGAGAGAGAGAGAGAGAGAGAGAGAGAGAGAGAGGAAGGGAGAGAGAGAGAAGAGAGAGAGATAGACGAGAGAAAGGAGGAGAGAGAGAGAGAAAGAAGAAGATAGAGAGAGAGAGGACGAAATAGAGAAAGAAGAAGATGAATGAGAGAGAAATAGAGAAGAGAGAGAGAAGAAGAGGAGAGAGAGAGAGAGAGAGAGAGGGGGGGGGGCAAAAAAGAGAGAGAAAGACAGAAAGAAAGAGAGAGAGAGACACACAGAGAGAGAGAGAGAGAGAGAGAGAGAGAGAGAGAGGGAGGGAGAGAGAGAGAGAGAGAGAGAGAGAGAGAGAGAGAGAGAGAGAGAGAGAGAGAGAGAAAGAAAAGGATGTCAGGGGAGACAATCTGTATGGCCAACTGTGATAAACGCTGACTAGGACCCAATCACGTGACATGTTCTACCTCTACATTGTCGTCAAACCGTTAAAGGAGAATTTAACTATCTATCTACATAGATACGGGGTAAAAATAAGACAAAAAAAAAAACATGTAAATTAAAATTTTGGCCAGAAAACTCGTCCTTCAATCAATATCGATCGATTAAAATGACCCTCATCTTGTCAAAAACTCTCAATCCTGGGACTCCCTTGAAGACCATTGAATTTCCAGGTTTGAGGGGTTTTTTTTTGACAAGATGAAAGTCATTTTAATCGATCGATATTTGAAGGACGAGTTTTGTGGCCAAATTTTTAAGGTAGGTTTTTTATTCAAAGTGGGACAGTTTTCCACAACCATCATTGCTGTCTTGGCTTTTACGGCTGAAATTGGAGCTCATAACATTTATTCTGATTTTTTCCCCCTTCTTTTTTAAATGATCATAAAACGAGAGCTTAACCGCAGTTTTACGGTAATGGCGACCCGGCGTCTTGGGAGGAATTTGTTGTCAGGTTACGATGACCTGAGAGGGACCAGGTAGGAGACAAAAGGTGTGAAGTAATTGAATTACGTCAGGTATGTGTATGTGTGTGTGTGTGTGTGTGTACCTGTGTGTGTGTGTGTGTGTGTGTGAGAGAGAGAGAGAGAGAGAGAGAGAGAGAGGGGGGGGGGGGGAGATAGAGAGAAAGAAAAAAAGAGTGTGTGCTTGTGTGAGAGAGAGAGAAAGGGAGACAATGACGGGAAAGACATTAATTTAAGGGATAAAACGAGAGTTTTTTTTGTGGATGGAGAATATAGAAAGATTAGAAGAGAGAGGGGCGGGGGGGGGGGGGGGGGGGGGGGGGACGGGGGGCGATGGGGATTGATCGTCTTTGAACATGTGGATAGATAGATAATAAATTAGACGATATGAACAGTAGAATGGTCTGAAAACATTGAACGTTTTGGGTAGGGAATGATGATGGCAGTTTTAGAATCAAGAAAAAAAAAGAAAAGAAGGAAATTCTTATCAAGGATTTATTTTTGAGGCTCAAATCCTTTTCTGTTTGACTCAAGAAGGGTTTTTGAGCCAGAAACGTTCCGTGTTTTCCATTCGACCTAACGGCGTCAGCTTGTGGATAATAGGGAATCTTGTCTGGTTACAACAAATGCTCTCAAGACCCTGGCTCGAATTTTATATCCTTGGGTAAAGCATCTTAATCATATCACCCTACTCAAGTGTGAGTTAGTACCTGATTTTACACCGTGACAGATATTGCTAGTTGTTGGTACAAAACTGATACAATAGACAACTTGTACCACGTGGTATGAATTGTATGTTCCACGAAACCCGTTGAGGAAATCATGAAATACTTTTAAGCTCATTGTAGATGGTATATCAATTGACATACTCTTCATAAATGTTCTTTTTTCTGCATTCAACCTGGTAGCAAATTATATGTTCGTTTATCACGGGAAAAGACAGAGATAAACCTGGCGTCAGCCGCAATGCAGTGTTACAAGATAGCAGTGGCGGCCATGGTTCTTACTCGAGGGAAAACTATGGAGATGCCTAACGGCGGGGCTGGAACCCCAAGTCCCCAAGTGGTAGTGCAATGCCTTATCCACCGGTCATCCTGCCCCAAATTACATTTGCCCTAACAAAGATTTCAAAAACACAAACAAGCCAATGTTAATTTCCAGCACACGCTCCCGATTGCCAGCCTGTCTACGTGAATTTCACTCAATTGATCTTATCTCGTGCCACAAGCACTCTGCCTTGATTTGGAAAAACACGTATTCAACATTTGGACCAGAAAACTCATCCTTCAAATAGCGATCGATTTAATTGACCCTCATCTTGGTTAAAACTCTTACACCCGAGACTTCGCGGAGTCTTCAAGGAATTTCTAGATTTGAGAGTTTTTGACACAGGATAAGGGTCATTTTTATGGATCGATATTTGAAGGACGAATTTTCTGGCCAAATTATTCAATACGTGTTTTTTTCCATAGTATGTCAGCACAGCCCAGCAAACCATCAGGTGATATAATCCTTCTGTCTATTCAATGTTCTATGCCAGGTTGTTGGGATAATCTCATCCACCACAAATATGTACATAAACAATATGTGGACTTGGATAGACTGGATATCACCATACCATCCCCACCATTCACCACAACCATCATCTCTACAACCACCACCACCGACAAGACCACACGACAACAACAACAACACCAACATCAACAACAACCACAACACCAAAACCAACAACACCAACAGCACTAATAACAAGACTACCAGCAGCAACTGGTAATGATAAATCCAGACGTCAATGGATTATAAGGTTGTTGGTTCAAATCCCATGGCGATTTGCGGAGTGATTAAGGCATTGCACCGTGATCGGAAGGTCCCGGGTTCGAGCCCCGCTTCAGGCACTTTCGTATTTTTTCGATGGGCAAGATTCGTAACCCCCAATTTGCTCACTGTGACAACATGGGTGATTCCTGTTGACATCAGACATCGCGTATTCCTTCATGGAATGTCAAGGGGACGAGATCTTACGGTACCGTTGCCAAAGTTATGTTTTTTTGTTTTTTTTTTTAATAATGATATATTTTGCTATTACGCTTTAGTAAAATCGGGTTTTCCTCGAAACGAAGAGTGCATAAATTGTAATTTTAAATTCGTAAACTGTGGCCATTTGTGTAGAATTCTGACTAAACTCGTGACTGTCTTAATTTGGTCAGAAAACTACGACATATCAATCCAACACGATGACACCCACCTTGTCCTATAGTTCTATGAAGAAGTCTTAGGTTTGACTTCTAACAAGTCTCAGGTAGGAAATGTTTAAAAAGTTGGATGTCATCCTACCCGATTGGCATTTGAAGTAAACATTGATCTGACCAAAATGTTAACTCCTAAGAGATGGTTTGTCCGTGGTACACACAGATCTGTCTTCAACCCTCTCTCAAAGACATGCCGTGTTTTGGGTGCATCGATATTTTAACCAAGCAACTGCCATAATCTGAAAAAACACGACGTAATAATGAAAAAAAAATAAATGAAAAAACACTTTTAAAATTTGGCCAGAAAACTTGCCCTTCAAATAATTATCGGTTTGAATGACCGTCTTCTTGGCAAAATCTCTCAGATCTGGGACCTCGCGATGTATTCAAGGAACTCCCAGGTTTGAGAGTTTTTGCCAAGATGAGGGTCATTTAAATCGATTGATATTTGAAGGACGAGTTTTCTGGCCATTTTTTTTTTTTTTTGTATACGTGTCTTTCCAGAGTAAGGGAGTTAACTGGTTACGGTAAGGAAATAATATTATTGTTTCGTATGCACGTCGCGCCAATTCCCAGCGCGCTCGTGTTCGGAGACCACTGTGTTTCTGATCAAAGAAAACGAAAGAAGGAGGTCGTCGATCATGGAAGTTCATCCTGAGCGTTTTCTGGTGAAGGAAAAAAATGAACATCAGCGACATGAACAACAAGAAGATCCAAGACAACAAACAAACAAACAAACAAACAAACAAACAAACGACATTGACTAGAAAGGAATTGATAATCAATTTCATTAACCTCCGCGGTGTGCTCTTGGAAAGCTTTTGTTTGGTTGGTTGTTTGGTTGGTTGTTTGGTTGGTTGTTTTTGTATAATGTAAGAGGTAGTGGTGGAGGTAGATTTATTTATCAAAGAAGTCTTAAGAATTGGTTCAGACGCAGGACGTGCCAATGAATGACGCATGCGCAGTGCATGTCCTCATCATCCATGTTGTTTGTTATAATCAGCAGACGTCTGAAGAGAAGGCGGAAAGGGGGGGGGGGGGGGGGGGTAATCAGTAAGCACACAGGACGCCCTCTGGAGGTGTCAAGACACCAGATTCAAGGCCGATTGATGACGGCTAGACATCGGGAGGGGGAGGGGGGTGGGAGAAGGAAAAAATGGCTGCCCTGTGCTAACTAAACAACATTTGTTCATTTTGGTGACAATTTGTTTTCACGTCATTTTTACATTGATATTTCTACTATATTGTATATACATTTGGGAGTAGATATTGTGTGAGGTTGTGATAACAGTTGTGCCTTGATGAACAGTGTGTGTGATGATATTTTGTGAAGAAGCCATTTGTGTGCCAAATGTTGAGAACGGCGTTTTACCAGGTGTTCGTGCCTGGAAGGGTTTTGGGTTTGATTTCAAGCAGCAAATATGATCTTGATGAGAATAATGGTGGGGAGGAGGATGGGGATGATAAATGGACTTTTTAAATATAATATTAAAAATGTTAAAAAATACGAATTTTCCTATAATAGAAAATACAAACAAAACGTTAAAGGCTTTATCAGGATTGGCTAAATTAAATATTGTTCTGCTTATGACTTCATGTCGTAGAAATTCAAATGTTTAAAAATTGAATATGTAAATTGAATAATATTTGGGTACAGCGCATGTCCTACACAGTGAGCATTCGGCATTCATCCTGGGCGTTTTCAGGAGAAGGAAACATACACATGTGTCAAGCTGAACACAATGACCAATCGTGATGTTAGATATTTAAAAATCTGTGAACACTTTTCACAATGTAGGTGACTTTGAGCACATTTTGCCATGTGACCAATGGCCTAGAGCACACGGAACGTTAATAAGGATCACCCCCATTGATTGATCTCCTGGTTTCAGAGTGATGGCATCCTGTCTTCTCTTTCTAGTCCAAATACACGCTGGTCGTCAATGAAGATTGTCCATCCTCTCTCTTTTACGTCTCGTAATTGGATTCAATAGTCTGATGTCACGTCGCCCAGCAACGGCGGCCATCATGGTTCTAAACAAAGGGAATCGGTACTTTTTATTCTTCATGCTGGCTAGAACTTTTCTTTTGTCTTGTGTCAGAATGTATAAAAGGCAACACATGATCGTATTTATAATGTTTTTCTCCTCTGGTTACACTTTTATGCTCGTCGGAGAAATATTTCATAAGGGCGTCCGCCATTGTTCCGATAGTTTAGAGTCAGTTACTAAGTTACTATGCGTCATTACGAGGGAAGTGACGTCATGACTGTTGAAGGCTATTCTATCAATCTGACGATTCATCCTACTGCTAATAAACTACCACCTCATGATTCTATAGATAGAATGAAGTTGACGTCACTCATGTCTTTGTTATTGTTTTTGCCATCCACTGTTATAAATAATTCTCACTAAACTGTATTACCCAGACTATAAAGTTCATAACTACACAGAGTTTTGTGTGTTGGTCCGTTCTAGATAGATAGTATGCGCTTAGCTAAGAAGTTCACAACATTTCCATCCGGAAGTATAACGGACCAACACACAAAACTGTGTGTATCCATGAACGTTTATAGTCGGGTTAATACAGTTCAGTGAGCATTACTCATAAACACGGATGGTAAAAAAAACAATAACAAAGACTTAAGTGACGTCATCTTCGAACTATCTATAGATAGTATGCGCTTGACTAAGAAGCTCATAACATTGCCATCCGGAAGTATAACGGACCAACACACAAAACTGTGTGTATCCATGAACGTTTATAGTCAGGTTAATACAGTTCAGTGAGCATTACTCATAAACGCGGATGGCAAAAAACAATAACAAAGACCTGAGTGACGTCATCTTCGAACTATCCAGACTATAAAGTTCAAGGTTACACATAGTTTTGTGTGTTGGTCCGTTATACTTCCGGATATCAATGTTGTGAGCTTCTTAGCCAAGCGCATACTATCTATAGATAGTATGCAGATGACGTCACTCAGGCCTTTGTTATTGTTTTTGCCATCCGCGTTTGTGAGTTGTTCTCACTAAACTGTATTAACCAGACTATAAAAGTTAATGGTTACACAGAGTTTGTGTGTTGGTCCGTTATACTTCCGGATGGCAATGTTGTGAACTCCTTGGCCAAGCGCATACTATCTATCCTTTCTTAAAAAGATATAGCATTGTGGAGAACATTGTGCTTATTTGAGTCAATAAAAAAATTGACACGGCGCACAACTCTACTGAAAGATTTGAAAATTAGAAATGTATTTTTTACAGATAGATAAACAGATAACTTGATTTCCTTTTATAATTTAAAGTCAGTTTGAAAGTTCGTTGAGTCAAACAGATATCATAAAATATGTACCAACGACGACACTTGACTCCCAAAATCAACTAATTTTGACACTGTAAAAAGTTCTCAATTTGCGTCATCTATTTATGACATCAAGTATTATTATTACTTCCGTTGTGTTGTTGATTTAGCGGTGATCAGTGTTGTTATGTATAATTGCGTATATGTTTGTGTGTGTGTGCGTGTGTGTGTTGTGTGTGGTGTATACATGTGTGTGTGGGTGTTGGCATTTTTCAGCAAATCGTGGCATTCATAGTGATATTATTCACTTGATCACATGAAGGTATTTCAGTCGCCATTTTGATTCTTTTTTTTTTTTTACTTTTTGGGTTAGCTCGAGATCGGAGGATATTTCTTTTTCTATTAAGGTTTGTCATAAGTCTTAGTAAAGGTTCTAGGATGTTTGTTTTTCCATAAGTTAAGTAAAGGGGAGACATTCCGAAAGCTCCTACATCCCCAGTATTCTTTAAATTTGTATTTTCACCGTTGATATTTTGTCAGGCATTTATTTATTCAATTTGTCATTATATAGAAGTATTTTAAAAACTCTAGAACAAACCTTGATAGATTTGTGAAAGTTTAAAATTTCCTAATTTGATCATTGTTTTGATTTTCGGCCGCCATTTTGATTTGTTAAATATTGAAAGGTAGTGCAAAGCAGTCCGAGAGTTGTTTTTTTTTTTCTATTAGGGTTAGTTCGAGAGGTTAGTCATAAGTCTTATTAAAGGTGCTAGGGTGTTTGTTTTCCCATAAGTTAAGTAAAGGGGAGACATTCCGAAAGCTCGGGGAGACATTCCGAAAGCTCCTACATCCCCGGTATTCTTTAAATTTGTATTTTCACCTTTGAACTTTTGTCAGGCGTTAATTTATTCAATTTGTCATGATTTTTTCTATTAGGATTAGCTCGAGATCAGATGATTTTTTTTCCTATTAGGCTTAGTCATAAGTATTATTAAAGTGCTAGGGTGTTTGTTTTTCCTATTAGGGTAAATTAAAGATACTAGGTTTAATTTTTTCTTGGGGTTAGTTGAGGGAATATATTATTAAATATATTATTGGGCCACACAGAAAAATCAACCGAAGATATACCAAATTACACAGACAACGTTGTTTACCAATCTGCCCTCATTAAATGATGGTGAGTACAGTATCGAATGAAAATAGTTCTTTCCCCGCGAAATTGCGGGCTTTTTACTAGTATATGAAATAACAGTATACTGGAGAAAGTAAACAGAAAAATAAAAGTGTTTTTTTCCGGTGTCGGTAAGAGCAGGGGTGTCACTGACCATAAAAGACAACATATCATGTAATAGATTGCCAGGGCACCGTGTCCTGGTCTCTCTCTGTGTGTGTGTGTGTGTGTGTGTGTGTGTGTGTGTGTGTGTGTGTGTGTGTCACATCAAAACCAGGTGGATGGCTGGGGGAGTATAAAAAACATACATACATAAACAAACACACACACACACAAAACATCCACACACCTTGGGTCACCGTGACATTGTGGCAGGCGAGATGGACAGTTCATCTGGGTTTTATTGCCTCGTTTGGTGGAAATTGGAAAAAAATTGGATTCAAAGATACAAGTAAACAAAACAAAACAAAACATTAAGGAAAAACGAATAATGAAATGAATAGCCTTAAAGAAATGCGAAACAAAACTAAACATCAATAAACACACATATGCATGCACACAAATACGCTCACACAAACACACACACACAGACACACGAAAAAAAGCCCAATTCAAATGACATTGACAACAGATCTCCAATTCTTCTCCTTATTATTCTTCGCCTTCTCATTTATCTTCTATCTAACTTTCATTATATCCTCCTCCTCCTCCTCATCCTCCTCCTCCTCCTCCACCACCTCCTCCACCACTCCCTCCACCACCTCCTCCCCCTCTCCCCCTCCTCCTCCATCATCATCATCATCATCTTCTTCTTCTTCTTCTTCTTCTTCTTCTTCTTCTTCTTCTTCTTCTTCTTCTTCTTCTTCTTCTTCTTCTTCTTCTTCTTCTTCTTCTCTTCTTCTTCTTCTTCTTCTTCTTCTTCTTCTTCTTCTTCTCTTCATCTTTCTTTCTCTCTCTCTCTCTCTCTCTCTCTCTCTCTCTCTCTCTCTCTCTCTCTCTCTCTCTCTCTCTCTCTCTCTCTCTCTTCTCTATTATATATTTTATATATATATATATATATATATATATATATATATATATATATATATATATATATTATATATTATATATAAATATATATATATATATATATATATATATATATTATATTATAATATATATATATTATATATATATATATATATATATATATATATATATTTCCATCCACCTTTCTCTCTATCTTCTCTTTCTCTACCTCTTTTATTTTTTGTTACTTATAGCACTCTGTCGTTTTCTTGTGCTACTACTGTAGGCTACAATCCACCTTAGCCCCACTCACGTTGTATTGTTGGATGTTACCTCAACAAACACACGACATCCCCCTGCCTTGTTTGTTTACAAAGTCATTCCATTCCATGCCATTCCAGTCTCGTGCCAGACCGGAGACTCCTATTCCTGTCTCTCCACACAGACCCCACCATGTCACATTATGTAATCGATACGCCAGATGAGTTTGTTGTTTTATTGATATTGGTGATCGGTTATCTGGTCACTTGATTGGTTGTTATTCGTGTAATTAGTATATCTCTGTATTATTATTATTATTATTATTATTATTATTATTATTATTATTATTATTATTATTATTATTATTATTATTATTATTATTATTATTATCATTATTATTATTATTATTATTATTATTATTATTATTATTATTATTATTATTATTATTATTATTATTATTATTATTATTATTATAGACCCTCGAGATAAATTTCCCCTATGGGATGAATAAACGGAATCTCATATAACACTGTAAATCATTTACTTTCGTACCACATCTCCAGCCACGTATTTCTAATTATATGTGCGGCTATGTGGTCTAGTGGTATGACTGTCGCCTTTGGACCCAAGGGTCCAAGGTTCGAGACCCACTCTGAGTGGCGCATTGTTGAGTCCTTGGAAAAGACTGTTTACAGACATAGTTGTGTGTAAAATGAGCCTTGTTTTTGTACTATCGCCTAACAGGCGTCATAACTCGTCCTACATGTTAAGTGTTGCTGTTGGCTAGGGACCCCTTGTAAAGCGTTTTGAGTACGTTTAGTGGATATTGTACTA
>NC_088366.1:1008475-1018475 GCF_034508935.2 Berghia stephanieae | reverse complement strand
GATAGATAGATAAATAGATAGATAGATAGATAGATATATAGATAGATAGATAGATAGATAGATAGATAGATAGATGGATGGATGGATGGATAGATGTATGAGTGTGTGAGTGTGTGTATGTATGTGTGTATACACATGTGACAATATTATGGGATGTGGAATGGTAGACATTGTGTGGCTTGATTAACTAGATTATGGATAACTTGACTGTTGTGATGGTGTAGAGTATGGCATAGAGAGAGAGAGAGAGAGAGAGAGAGAGGGGGGGGGGGGGGTTGTTGGTTTTTTTTGTTTTGTTTTGTTTTTGTTCTTTGTTTGTTTGTTTTTTTTTTGTCTTTTTTAAAAAGCAATATCTTATCTGATTGTCATATGAAAGGTTAGTTTATATCCTGTCATGAACATAATATGGTTATAAGTGAATTCGTGGATACCAAAACAAAATGTCAAATTGATGCATTGGTAATAAATTAACATTCTATATAACACCTATACTAACCATACGATGGCCCCTCATATTTTGAGGAAATCCCTATTTTAGTTATAGCGTTATAACAAAATCATTTTGAAACGTCCCTCTTATCTTATCTGTTATCTTTTGGTTTTTAAACAGCGTAGGAGTTGACGATGTATTGTTGTTGTTGTTGTCTCATGCAGTATCCGGCTTTCCTGAAATAGATATGACCCGTAATAAATCAATGATAGCATGCGATGGTATCCTGACCACGATCAGAATTCTTCATGTCAAATTGTTACATTCCAGAACCAGTGGTCATCCGTTCTCAATGTTCGCCGCCAATGACTTGTTTCAAATGTCTGACGCTGGAGTTCTAGACTCTTGTATAGATAGTATGCAGATGACGTCACTCCTTGTTATTGTTTTTTGCCATCCGTGCTTATGAGTACTTCTCACTAAACTGTATTAACCAGACTATAAACCTTTAAGGTTACACACAGTTTTGTGTGTTGGCCAGTTTTACTTCCGGATGGCAATGTTGTGAACTCCTTGGCCAAGCGCATTCTATCCATAGACAGAGCGAAGTTGACGTCACTCCTTGTTATTGTTTTTGCCATCCGTGCTTATGAGTACTTCTCACTAAACTGTATTAACCAGACTATAAACCTTCAAGGTATAACGGACCAACACACAAAACTGTTTGTAACCATAAACGTTTATAGTCTGAATAATACAGTTTAGTGAGAATTACTCATAAACGCGGATGGCAAAAAAAAAAAACAATAACAAAGACCTGAGTGACGTCAACGTCATTCTATCTATATCCGGCTGGCGTAGAGTCTTTTAACTGTTACAGCACCAACAGCACTCAGGTAGATGTGAATGAAGTCACCAGATACTAATCCCTTCCCATCCTGTCATGGGTGGCCGGGGCTTATCGGGCTGACAAAACTGATGGAGCAGCAAAGAAACGTCACGCTCTCCTATCTCTCCTCTGTTGACTCATGTCATCCAACCGTCATCATCATCATCATCATCATTATCGTCAGCAGTCATATAACATTGTCACATTGGCCGTTTAATACCAAATTATTCTTTAATTTTGGCATAAAATGATTCCATCCACCAACCACATCCACCGATATATTGATGCGCGTTTAGGTAAAATACTCGCAACATGCGCGAGCCGGATATAATGTACCAACATACAAACTGTGGGTTACCTTGAACGTGTATAGATAGAATGCGCTTGGCCAAGGAGTTCACAACATTGCCATCCGGAAGTATAACGGACCAACACACAAACTCTGTGTAACCATGAACTTTTATAGTCTGGTTAATACAGTTTAGTGAGAACAACTCACAAACGCGGATGGCAAAAACAATAACAAAGGCCTGAGTGACGTCATCTGCATACTATCTATAGTCTGATTGATAGAGTTTGGTGAGAACTGATTGTCAAAATGGCTGTCTAAAAACAATAGCAAAGATCTGAGTGACGTCAATTTCGTTCCATCTATATATCCATCCCCGCATATATCCATCCATCCATCATTCAAAAAATTTCTGAAATCTTTTCGCAATGAAAATCTTCAGCATTCTAGGGTTTTGTTGTGGGGTTTTTTTTACCCCGTTCTTATCTGACATCAATAAATGATACATTTGAATAAGAATGGATAATTTCATATTTGTAGCTTCTACTGTGTGTCACTGTGGAAAATAATTGTTATATATTGATACGTTACACGTTATTGCTTTTAATAAAAAGATGGATTTATGAATAAATGAATAGATAAATGAAATAGAATTTAAATGAATAAGTAAATAAATAAACCCCCTATATTCGTCATCCCCAGGAGGTGATTTGTCTTTAGCGTCTATTCCTAGGGAATTCTGGAATAAAACAGGCGTTAGCCGCAACGTCAGCTAGGGCGAGATGACTTTCTCAAGGACACAAAGCACGGGTGCGATGGCAAACACCATACCGCTGGCCATTAGTGGTGAAATAAAAAAATATAGAAGGGACGAAATTGACGTCACTCACCTCTTTGTTATTGTTTTTAGCCAGCCATTTTTATGAGTAGTTCTCACTGACTTGTACGACAGACTATAAACGTTTAAAGGTTAAACAAAGATTTGTATGTTGGTACGTGATATCCGACTGGCGGATATTGTGAGTAGCTTAAATAAGCGCATAGCATCAATTAGAAATGTATCTGTGGCTAAAATTGTCAGTTTATCCCATCCACCCATCCAGACATCCATGGGCCGTGTCACCTGGCCATTTCCGCTCATTGAGTGATAATAAAGAGATAAAAGCCCGAGATGCTCCATCCATCCAGCACTCCACATTCTCTCCTCTCCACTGATAACCCCTGGGTCTGCCTGGCTAGGTAGTGGGTAGGGTAGGCCCCACGTTTGATTGTTTCCTTTTACCCTTGTTTGTTCTACTCTTCTCTTATTGCCTTATTGCATCGATGGCTGGTCACACAAAATAGGACTAAATGATTTATTTCACTTTGGCTAGAAAAAAAAATTATTTCAAATATCGATCAGTAAAAATGACATATAAGTTGTCAAAATTGTCCCAAAATTCTCAAACCAGAGCTTTTTAAAAAAGACATTTTAAGTTTGAGTGTTTAGCACGATTTTGCCAATCTGGTGACATCTTGATCGATAAAAGAGGTAAAACATTTTTCTGGCCAAAATGAATGAAAATGTAATTTGTCAGAGTTTGGTGTTTTTCTCCCAGCCTGTCTCCCTGGCAAACTCTGTATGTGGAGATTTCTATATTTATAGTACACTTGACTGGGGGGTCGTAAAGCTTCCATCTCTGTCTGTGTTATCATCATGTGATGGATGGGTGGCTGGGTGGATGGATGGATGGATGGATGGATTAATGGATGGGTGGGTGGGTAGATGGATGTGTGATGGATGGGTGGGTGAATAGATGGATGGATGGATGGATGGATAGATGGATGTATGGGTGATGGATGGGTGGGTGAATAGATGGATGGATGGATGGATGGATGGGTGGATAGATGGATGTATGGGTGATGGATGGGTGGGTGGGTGGGTGGGTGGTTAGATGGATGGATGGATGGATTAATGGATGGATGGGTGGGTAGATGGATGTATGATGGATGGGTGGGTGAATAGATGGATGGATGGATGGATGGGTGATGGATGTATGGGTGATGGATGGGTGGGTGAATAGATGGATGGATGGATGGATGGGTGGATAGATGGATGGATGGATGGGTGGGTGAATAGATGGATGGATGGATGGATGGATAGATGGATGTATGGGTGATGGATGGGTGGGTGAATAGATGGATGGATGGATGGGTGGATAGATGGATGTATGGGTGATGGATGGGTGGGTGGGTGGTTAGATGGATGGATGGATGGATTAATGGATGGATGGGTGGGTAGATGGATGTATGGTGGATGGGTGGGTGAATAGATGGATGGATGGATGGATGGGTAGATGGATGTATGGGTGATGGATGGGTGGGTGAATAGATGGATGGATGGATGGATGGATAGATGGATGTATGGGTGATGGATGGGTGGGTGAATAGATGGATGGATGGATGGATGGATGGATAGATGGATGTATGGGTGATGGATGGGTGGGTGAATAGATGGATGGATATTTCTTATTGGATGAATAGATGATGGATGATTGGATGGAAGTGTGGTTGAATCGATAGATTAACTGATTGATTGATTGGTTAGTTTATTGAATGAGGCAGCTGGAGACAAGGAGATGGAGATGGATGTGTACTGTGCTATAGAGAAACAGACGGATAATGAGAATAGAGAGACAGATAGATAGATAGATAGATAGATAGATAGATAGATAGATAGATAGATAGATAGATAGATAGATAGTTAGATAGTTAGATAGATAGATAGATAGATAGATAGAGAGAGAGAGAGAGAGAGAGAGAGAGAGAGAGAGAGAGAGATATGAAGAGATAGAAATGGATGATGATTCTACTGATAACCGATAACCACCTTCCCGTGTTTGATGATTGTTGGTGTCTCCGTGTTTTGTTTGGTTTCTACTTGACTTGTAGGCAAACTTGTCTGTCTGTCGCTGTGTCTGTCCTATTGCTGTATCTCTATTGTAAACAATGTGATGTGGTGTCAATGGATGATGGATGGATGGATGGATTGAAGAGATGGAAGGCTGGATGGATAAATGGATGAGTGGATGTTTGGGGATTGAAGAGATTGATGGATGGATGGATGGATAAATGGATGAGTGGATGGATGGGGATTGAAGAGGTGGATGGATGGATAGATTGATAAATGGATGAGTGGATGTTTGGGGATTGAAGAGATTGATGGCTGGATGGATGGATAAATGGATGAGTGGATGGATGGGGATTGAAGAGGTGGATGGATGGATAGATTGATAAATGGATGAGTGGATGTTTGGGGATTGAAGAGATGGATGGATGGGGAGTGGAGAGATGGATGGATAGATGGATAAATGGATGGTGGATGGATGGGGATTGAAGAGATGGATGGATAGGGAGTGGATGTCTGGATGGGTAGAAAAATGGGTAGTGGAATAGGCTGATGGATTTCTGCTAGATGATGTGGTACATTCATTGTTAGATCAAAGGACATTTTCAGGCAATAACATAAACATAAAAAATAAATAAAAAAATACAAGACCAAACAAATAATCAAAAGAATGAAAAGATAAAGCCAGACAAACGTAATTTGCCTTGAATGTGCGCCATATAAGGGAATATATATATATATATATATATATATATATATATATATATATATATATATATATATATATATATATATATATATATATATATATATATATATATATATATATATCGCCTTTATTTCATTTCATATCATTTGATATTATCATTAGGGTCGACGTGCACTTATTTGCAGGTCTGATAACCCAATTCCTTATGGGCTCATTGTTGTAATGGGAATCTCAAGAAATGACGCAAAATATTGTCCGTTACAACAATGTTAAACTAGGCCCATAAGTGGGTTCGGATGTCAGACCTGCATATATGTACACGTGGATTAGTGTCCATCTCGATTTATCATACACAACTAACCGGTGGTTCTAGGTTATTTATTTTGTCTGACTTCCATGCCCAGGATATACGGTGTCATATTTTGTTCTTTGTCTCCATATCATAATTTTTTCCTACCTTGTGTTGATGGTATCTGTTGTAGCCATAGCTACACTTTATGACTGTTTGAGTGTCATAATTATAACGTTGTAGGCTGTAAGGAGTTTTATGGGGGAAGATGGAGATAGCTATGTATTCCATTGGACCTGGAGTTGTAAATGTTGATTTGGTGTGTGTGTGTGTGTGTGTGTGTGTGTGTGTGTGTGTATCAGCTTGGTGATGGTTGGTGGTGGCTGGAGGTATCCATGCTTTGCTTTTAGTTTAAAAACTCACAACATCCGCCTGCTGGATATAACGAACCAACACACAAAACTATGCATGCTCAACGTGCTCAAGAGCACAAGCCACGATGGATGATGATGATATAAGATTCTTGAAGTCCAGCGTTTGAAATTTCCAACGAATTCCCCGTGACGCTGTACGACTTTAGGACCGGATGTTGTGGACAAGATTGAAATGTCAAATGCCGAAACTCATAAATCTCATTATTCTGACATACTCCAATGACGTCACCTATATATTATTTCTTGTCAAAATGTATTGTTTACAATGATTGGTTCTTGGATGTAACGGGTTGACAATCAGAAATGTCACTGTGGTCTGGATAGCACTGGGTGGCAAAATCAGGATGCGTGCTGGAGAAAACAAAATGTCTTCAACATATCTTTTACAAACACACACACACACACACACACACACACACACACTCACAAACAGAGAGAGAGAGAGTGTGTGTGTGAGAGAGAGAGAGAGAGGAGAGAGAGAGAAAGAAAGAAAGAGAGAGAGAGAGAGAGAGAGAGAGAGAGAGAGAGATGTGGAAGAAAAGGAAATGTTGAGAGTGTCAAAGTATACGCTATTTTTCTCCAGGTACTTGACCAATAAAACTATTAGTCTAGTTCCTCTTGTCCAAGATAAACAAGATGATTGTCCCATTGACATTGAAATAGCTCTGGATGGTTTGTGTGATGGGAGGAGAGGAATGATATAGGTGGTAAGGGGGGGGGGGTGGAGGGAAGGCGGGAAAGAGACCATCTCTATCATCTGTAAATCTATGACAATATTTCCACATGGGTGTTTAGTGTTTAGTGACTCTATATTTTGTATTTCCATGACATCGGCTTATATGTACATGTTGGGTGGGTGGTGGTTGGATGGTTTGTCCTACAAGAGGCTGGTGAAGTGGTGGATGGATGGATGGATGGGGTTATCAGTACTGTGGCAGCTGATATCACCGGTGGTTGGGGTGGTGATTGTGGTGGTAGCAACGGTACTTATTGTCCTTGGTGGTTGGGGTGGTGATTGTGGTGGTAGCAACGGTACTTACTGTCCTGGGTGGTCGTGGTGGTGGCGGTAGTGGTGGTAATGAATATTATGGTGGTTGTGGTAATGGTGGTGCTAGTTGTGGTGATGATGATGATATAATTTGTGATGGGGATAGTAATTGTGATGGGGTGGTGGTGGTGGTAGTGGTGGTGGTCGTGTTTGGGGTAGTCGTCGGAGTCTGGATGGCTATGATGACTCGACTCAGACAGATGTGAATGAGTACCTAACTAGTCAATGGTGAATACCGTTAAATCACTCCTACATCAAGATGACTTGGTTTATAATGGCCTGCTGGGCTGGGGGGAAGGGGAGGGGGGGGGGGGGGGGGACTGAATCATTGTGTATCAGGCTATACAAATGTTTATCTTTATTATTTTTTAAAGATTAATTCTTCTTGCTCTCATGTGTCAACCTTTCTCCCCTCCCACCCCCTCCCTTCTTCGTCCTCGTCCTCCTTGTCCTCCTCCTCCTCCTCCTCCACCTCCACCTCCTCCTCCTTCTTCTTCTTCTTCTTCTTCTTCTTCTTCTTCTTCTTCTTCTTCTTCTTCTTCTTCTTCTTCTTCTTCTTCTTTTCTTCTTCTTCTTCTTCTTCTTCTTCTTCTTCTTCTTCTTCTTCTTCTTCTTCTTCTTCTTCTTCTTCTTCTTCTTCTTCTTCTTCTTCTTCTTCTTCTTCTTCTTCTTCTTCTTCTTCTTCTTCTTCTCTTTCTTCTCTTCTTCTTTCTTCTTCTTCTTTTCTTTCTTCTTTCTTCTTCTTCTTCTTCTTCTTCTTCTTCTTCTTCTTCTTCTTCTTCTTCTTCTTCTTCTTCTTCTTCTTTTCTTCTTCTTCTTCTTCTCTTCTTCTTCTCCTTCTTCTCCTTCTTCTTCTTCTTCTTCTTCTTCTTCTTCTTCTTCTTCTTCTTCTTCTTCTTCTTCTTCTTCTTCTTCTTCTTCTTCTTCTTCTTCTTCTTCTTCTTCTATCGTTGTTGCTTCGCGAAGACGACGACGACGATAATGATGATGATAAAACCAACCATTGCCATAATTTATCGAATGTCGACAACTCCCCCTCTTATCTCCATCTGGATAACAATGTTGAAATATTATAGTCCTGGCGATGATGATGATGACGACGACGACGACGACGATGATGATAATGATGATAACGACTCCAATATTAATATACTGGTAGCCTCTTATTTTATCTCCATCTGGATAGAACTGTTGAATGAATCACTTTGAGATGTTTGGGTCATGGAAAGCGTTCAACGAGTATTATTTATTATTATCATTTATCATTGTTATTATTATTATTATTATTATTATTATTATTATTATTATTATTATTATTATTATTATTATTATTATTATTATTATTATTATTATTATTATTATTATGACGACGACGACGATGAGAATGCTGATAACGACTGTAATATAATTGGAGATGTAGCATCTTCTTTTATCTCCATCTGGATAACAAAGTTGAAATATTATAATGATGATGACGTTGGTCAGGAAACTGTCCAGTGGTCAGTGGTGAGATGTCCATCGTATCTCCATCCTCTTGATGGTGATAACACACGGATGACATCACGTGATGATACGATGGGAATATCACACTCAATCACACACACACAAACACACACACAAGTGGTCATCCCTAATCTCAACCGTATCTTCCCGCCAAATACAATAGATAGTTTACGTCTATTCTACAATCCAATTATTGATGCTATGCGTTTATGTAAAACACTCACAACATCAGCCAGCCGGATATAACGTCCCATGCAACACACAAAGCTAATTATAACCTTGAGCGTTTATAGTTTGATTGTTATTATCTTGTGAGAATTCATCATTAAAATGGCTGTCTAAAAACAAAAACAAAGAGCTGAGTGACGTCATCTGTCATCTTCGTTCTTCCTGCCAGCTACAAGAGGTGATCAGGTATCACCACATCCAATGTATGCGTTTTGTTAAAATTGGTGGTATGAAAAATGCTCACAAAATATCTGCCCTCCAATTGAAGTCGAGATTTTATTATTTTTTTAACTGGTTCATTCATTGTCCCATACATGAAAATATCATTTGGTTGCGATCTACGTACTACATATTTGCAGGTCTGATAACCTAATGTATTTATAGGCTTATTTTTACACTGTTTCTGATAGACTATAGATAGTATACGCTTTTCTAAGAAGCTCACAACATTGCCATCCGGAAGTATAACGGACCAACAAGCAAAAATATGTGTAACCTTGAACGTTTATAGTCAGGTAAATACAGTTTAAGGAGGATTACTCATAAATACGGAGTGCAAAACGCAATAACAAAGACCTGAGTGACGTCAACTTCGAACTGTCTATCTATACAACACGGAGACGGGTTTTTTTTTCGGGGTTACGACATTTATTTGGTGAACAGTGACTCCATTTGAAAACATCCCGGAATCTAACACCAGATATCTCGTGGGAAATGTAGACCATAGTGGAGACCTGGCCTTTGTTGATTTTACTCATACTCCCTGTAATGTGATGAAATAACACAAACACGTTTTTAACATTTTGGCCAGAAAACTGGTCCTTCAAATATCGATCGATTAAAATGACCCCCATCTTGTCAAAAACTATCAAACCTGGGACTTCCGCGATGACTTCCTTGAAATCCCAAGTTTGAGAGTTTTGGACAAAGATAAGGGTTATTTTAATCCATCGATATTTGAAGGACGAGTTTTCTGGCCAAATTTTGTTTAATGTTTAAATAAAACAAAAAACAGAGTGGAGTCAATTCATCATCACGGACGACGCCATATTGGTTGTTGTCGCCGATATGATCGTGATATAGAATTAGGCGATATTTACCCTGGACTAGAGTCGGAGAGAGAGGAGCCACTCCATCTGTGGCGTCCTGTTAGACAAGGGGTCTGGAGTCTCATGGCGACTTGCACACTCTCCCAGCACTTCACCCCGTCTGGATAGACTTGGGGTCTACTCTACGTACTGGTGGACTCTTGTGTCTGGGGTTTGGAGTTTGGGGGTGGCGGGAAATCCCCCAC
>NC_088366.1:980975-998475 GCF_034508935.2 Berghia stephanieae | reverse complement strand
TATCAAATCAAATAATCCTCTCTCTCTCTCTCTCTCTCTCTCTCTCTCTCTCTCTCTCTCTCTCTCTCTCTCTCTCTCTCCCTCTCTCTCTCTCTCTGTGTCTCTCTCTCTTTGATAGTATTTCGTACGTGTATTCTCCGTCATATCAAATCAAATAATCCTCTCTCTCTCTCTCTCTCTCTCTCTCTCTCTCTCTCTCTCTCTCTCTCTCTCTCTCTCTCTCTCTCTCTCTCTCTCTCACTCACTCTCGACCTCCCTCCATGCTTTTCCCCGTCTATTTTTCTCACAATAAAATGGGAGAGACAGACACACACACACACACACACACACACAGAGAGAGAGAGAGAGAGAGAGAGAGAGAGAGAGAGAGAGAGAGAGAGAGAGAGAGGAACCAACATAGACTGCGGACAGAGAGATAGGTAGAGAACAAAAACTAAGTCTGAAAAATGCCATTATTGACGTTCAGTTTCCAGACACCAGCTATTTAGTATATTGACCATTAATTACTCACGATAAGTCAATAAAAACCCAGTCATCCGCATATTCAAGTCAAGAGGAGATGAGAGGTTTGGGAGAAGAGGAGGGCAAGATAGACAAAGCCAATAAATAGTGCACGCTACATTTGATCCGTCATTGCCTAATTTATGATTGTCATTGCGTCAATTAGTGAATGTGAGTGTGTGTGTGTGTGTGTGTGTGTGTGTGTGTGTGTGAGAGAGAGTGAGAGAGAGGTTGGGGGTGGGGGGGGGGGGGGGGCAGTGGAAGGAGATTAATTTTTTAATTACCCAAACAAATCACAATAAATGTAGACTCCACCTCACTAGTTCAATTCGTAATGAGAATGTATGATGTTGCGTTGGGAAGAGAAGTGGAAGGGGGGGGGGGGGGGGTTGGGGTGTTGGTGTGTGTGTGTGGGGGGGGGGGGGTTTGTATGGGGGAGGGGGTGTTTTCTGTTCAAAAGTGTGTGTTACAATGTTCATGTACACAAAAGTTTCGGATTTTATTTGGTCAAGACTCACCATTTCTGTAGTTAGTGTAATCCGTGTTCCATCACAAATAATGAATTAATTTCACTTGAATCGTTCTATTTTCTATGACTCTCACTATGACTATGATTAGTTCTGACTCAGGGAGGTTATAGTAATATTATTATTATGCTTTGGTTATGCGACATGTATTTCTATATATATTTTTATTTGATCCTGTAATTTTAACTCACTTCAAAAACATGTAACATGTTAGGAATCAAAGTCAAAACATATTGATGTGATAATGACTACCATAAGCACAGTTGCACATCGTGTAATCCACTGAAATCTATCAATTATAACAATTCCATTTAAAAACGAATGATACACAACCGCTTGCTTTGGTAGTTTACAAACTAAAGAGGCAAACATGCAGATTGTTATATACTTAAACTTCTGTTCTCACAAACAGGGATGCCAGATGGCCAGAGTTCTTCGAAGCCAATTTAGACTGCAAAAGTGACCAAATAGAACCCCACGTGGCCAAACACTTCAATTACTTTGACCTCCTTAAAAGACATCGATTTTGATTTTTTTTATGGACTAACCTAGGAAAAGACTTGTTTTTATTTTTTAAAAAGAAAGTTTTAATTTATAATATATACGCGATTCTCTGTGTGTCAATTTTGATCATACATGTGGCCATCTGGCAGCACTACCCACACACCAACTATGACTTAACTTCTTGACACTTCTTCCTAGCAAAATAGCAGTATTCTACTAGTTGCCTTTCCTTTTCAAGCTGCAACTTGTGGATATGGGTGAAATTTGACCGTTTTTGTGTGGGAAAAAGTATCTTCGTAGTAAATAGCAGTATCTTAACCGTATCCATTACTTTAAAGACAGCATAGTTGGGAGAACGGTCGTCTTACTGGTGAGCCGGTCTGTTAAGGAATTTCTTTGATGACGTAAAAGTGACATCACTTCCCCACCCGATGGGGAAACGGTTGGGGAAAAGACGAGAAAGGAATGCCTTTGATTGTCACCGACATCTGCATATCATTACAGCCTGACGACAGGGGTACTGTTATATAGAGAAAAAAACGAAAGGCCCCGTAGAATGTATCGAGCTTTGGCTGTGAGCAGACCAGTACTATCAGTAGACAATGACCTGAACACATAGCATCAATACTTAACACAACAACAGCCACAACAATAACAACACGCCCGGTCACAATCGCATTACTGCTGTAAAACGACAAAACTCCTTTTGAGATTTTGGCTTGAAAACTATTGCCATTGAGTGGTATACCGTATTTATGTCGTGAGTTTCTTAGCCAAATGCATTCTATCTATAATTTTTAATTTATTTGATTGATATTGATAGTGTGCGCTTGAAACTATGTGTAACCTTAAACGTGTATATATATATATAGTATGGTGAATACAGTTTAGTGAGAAGTACTCATAAATGCGGATTGCAAAAAACAATAACAAAGACATGAGTGACGTCAACTTCGATCTATCTATAGATCATCCCCATTGATCAATTGCGTTTTTCTAAAAAAATAAATAAATAAATAACTTTTTAAAAATAACAAATCATAACATCCGCCAGCCGGGTTTAACATAATGTGTAACATTAAACGTTTAGTCTTAAATACAATTTAGTGAGAACTACTCATAAAAATGGATGGCTAAAAACAATAACAATAACAAAGAGCTGAGTGACGTCAAGTTCGTTCTATCTACACATTATATGCCTTTGTAGTTTTTTAATCAAGAGTGAAAATGGGTAGAGGATGAGGACAACTCAAACATCATCATCATCATCATCATCATCATCATCATCTCCGCCATCATCGTCATCCTATTTCTGTCCTGACTCGTGACCAGACGAGATGCTGTATATAGTTAGTTGTCCTTTTGTGTTTGGAAGGATCGTTTTTACAAAGACGATGAACTGATAGTCCAGTTGTTGGTTTATCTGTGTTGTGTTGTGTTGTGGTAGGAGTAGATCAAGAAGACCTTTCATATTATGTATTATTAAGTGTAAACATATTGGAATTTCTTTCTCCAAAATCAGTGACCCCGACAAGGTAAGATTGTTGTTTCGGTTTGTGCGGCTATTGGTCTAGTGGTGTGACACTCGCTTTCGGATCGGAATGTCCGGGGTCGATTTCGCTCGGCGCATAGTTGAGTCCTTAGGAAAGGCTCTTTACTCACATTCTGTCCCCGTACTCAGGTGTAAAATTAGGACCCGGTCGTTAACAGCGTTGGCTCTGTCCGAAAAAAATGTAATATCGCCTAACAGGCGTCATGTCCCGCTCTACATGTTAAATGTTGCTGATGACCAGGGACCCCTTGTAAAGCGCTTTGATCACATTTAGTGGATATTGCGCTATATTGAAGCTCAATTTTTAAAAAAAAGTTTGTTGTTGTTTCGGTTTGAACGTTGTGGGAAATTCCGTACACTTCCATAGCCTGGTGATTCTGGCTGTAGGACTCCATGACTGAGATGGGGACAGACTGACGTGTACTTATTTACAGGTCTGATAACCCAAATTGTTTTGGGCCCTTTGTTGTCATGGAAATACAAACTCTCAACCCAACGCCAATAATCTACATAACAACACTGTTAATCGCACATATTGAAAAATTTGGCCAGAAAACTCGTCCTTCAAATATGTTTTATCTACCAAATCCAATCCCTTTATAGATAGAACGAAGATGACTTCACTATGGTGTTTGTTATTGATTTTTCCATCCGCGTTTATGAATAATGCTCACTGAACTGTATTAACCTGACTATAGATAGTATGCAGATGACGTCACTCAGGCCTTTGTTATTGTTTTTGCCATCCGCGTTTGTGAGTTGTTTTCACTAAACTGTATTAACCAGACTATAAAAGTTCATGGTTACACAGAGTTTGTGTGTTGGTCCGTTATACTTCCGGATGGCAATGTTGTGAACTCCTTGGCCAAGCGCATTCTATCTATAAATGTTCAGTTTTGTGTGTTGGTCCGTTATACTTCCGGATGGCAATGTTATGAGCTTCTTAGCCAAGCGCATACTATCTATAGGTAGGCAAATAATCATTTCAAAGACTGCGGAATTTCAGTGAGTTTTGTTCACTCATAGAAACCCTCGACCTCCCTCCTCCCCCCCCCCCCCCCCCCTTTCCACAAAAATAGTGTGTACACGTGTGCTCTCCTTTTAAAAGTGTTCACTGTTTCTCTCTCTCTCTCTCTCTCTCTCTCTCTCTCTCTCTCTCTCTCTCTCTCTCTCTCTCTCTCTGTTTGTCTTCTTCTTCTTCTTCTTCTTCTTCTTCTCCTCCTCCTCCTCCTCCTCCTCCTCCTCCTCCTCCTCCTCCCCATCCTCCCCCACTCCCCAACTCCCCCACTCCCCACCCCACCGCCATACCCCTATATTATAAGTAATCCCTAATCTAACCAGAGGCTAAAAGTGACCACCACATCTTGTTGTCATTGTAATCAGTAGCCATTCGGGTGTCTCCATTGTCATCATTTGTATAGAATTCCCCATGACATCCCCCAACCAACCACCCAACCCCCCCAACCAACCAACCAACCAACCTACCAACCGCCGTGTAATCCATACTACATACATACCACTCCATCCCCTCAGTGTTTTATATCCATTGTTATGGCTTGGATTGGATTGGATTCGTGTCTTTATTTGTTTGATAATTGTCTCAGTTTAATTTAAGTCTGCACATCCCTTTTGATTGGGGGTGGGGGAAGGGATCGGGGGTGAGGAAGGCAGAAGGTAAGATTCGCATAATTTCTACTTCAGCTATCTGCTCAGACTGCCGTTTCTCCTCTCGGCTTTTCTCCTCGAGAATTCGAAAAACTAATCATAGCGATAAAGAATTTAGGTAAGATATATTTTGATGAGAAATAACATGGATGAAATCATTGGAGTTGGAGGGTTGGATCAGACCTGTCTCGTACTACGAAAGATTCGTAGAAATACGAATTTTTTGCTCCAGCTACAGAGCTGCATATCTCTTTGACTCAGTCACTCTTGTTGAAAAGGAAAGTCTAGCTTCTTAGAATCTGTATACAGGACTTTGGAGCATTTTGGGATCATGTGAGGGCAAAGTTTTTATTTCTAAACTATTTAAAGTGAAGAAGAAGAAGAGGAAGAAGAAGAAGAAGAAGAAGAAGAAGAAGAAGAAGAAGAAGAAGAAGAAGAAGAAGAAGAAGAAGAAGAAGAAGAAGGAGAAGAAGAAGAAGAAGAAGAAGAAGAAGAAGAAGAAGAAGAAGAAGAAGAAGAAGAAGAAGAACAAGAAGAAGGAGGAGGAGGTGGTGGAGGAGGAGGAGGAGTAGGAGGAGGAGGAGAAGAAGAAGAAGAAGAAGAAGAAGAAGAAGAAGAAGAAGAAGAAGAAGAAGAAGAAGAAGAAGAAGAAGAAGAAAGAAGAGAGAAAGAAAAGGAGAGGATATGATCGTTCCATTCAATGTCAATCAGGATAGTCATCTATAGCATCTATTCATCACCACCATCCACTCACCCAACCCCATATTCCCTCCCCCACCCCTTCCCCTTCCCCTCCCCACCCCTTTCCCCCCCCCCTTCCCCTCCCCCACCCCTTTCCCTCCCCCCCCTTCCCCCCCCCCCCCCCCCCCCCCCCCCCCCCCCCCAACTCAGTTTTCCAAATCCCCATCCTTCTTTTTGTTAGTCTACTATAGTGGGATATAATTCGTATGTGGGTATTTAGTATGGTATATGATGATGGGTATATTGTGTGCTTTATTTGTGTTGTGTGTTCATTCATCCTGTCCTTACAACGACGGAGTACTTCAAGGCGATCCCTCAGACCCCCGTGTCTTTGTAGTTAGATCGTAGCAACCATTATGTGTTAATGGTAGCAACCCAACCAGCAGCCCAAAAGGGTTGCCTAATTGGTGTTTTAAGTTACAAAATCCAATACATAATTATTTTTAAAAAGCTGTTTGACATGAAACATTGGGTTTGCCAATTGTTGGCATTGTTTTCTTTAAAATTACTCACTGTCATCTATCTTAAGACAAATAAACACTCGTTTCAAAAAATGTATAAATTTTCACCCTTCAACTGGCAAGACGATGTGAATATTTCATCAACTCAATCAAGACACCGACTCATAGCAATGGAATAGGTTAAGATTTATATTTCATTTTTATGTCCATTTTAGCAGAATAAAGTGATGCCCTAAGAAGTTTGGCATTTTTTCATGCCATTTGGCATTTTGCCCTAACAAATCTGGCAACTCTGCCACTCAAGCCAGCTTCCGGAAGTCCCTTTCAAATGAATCTCCATTCTGGCCATCCCTTCAAAGACGTAATACTTTGGTACATAATAACACTTCTAGTAATAGTAATACTAATACTAATACACACACAGTCTTCCAGCACCCACACCTGTACAACCTTCACCTACTTTCACACAAAACATCACCACATCTACAATACTTCTTTATTCCGACTCTGTCCAATCTCTGTCGCTCTTGGGGGAACAAAAAACACATTTTTAAAAATTGTGCCCAGAAAACTCGTCCTTCAAATATCGATCGATTTAAATAATCCTCGTCTTGTTAAAATCTCTCAAACCTGGGACTTCATCGAAGGCTTCAAAGAAGTCCCAGGTTTGAGAGTTTTTGACGAGATGAAGATTGTTTAAAAAAAAAAGATAAAATAAAATTCCCTTTATTCATCCCCATGGAGAAATTTGTCTCTAGGGTCTATTCCAAGGGAAGACTGGAATAACCCAGGCGTCAGCCGCAATGCAACGTCGCAAAGTGAGATGGGGCGAGGTGACTTACTCAAGGCCACACAGCGCGGTGGGTGATAGAACTCGGTACCTTTCGGGTACGAAGCAAAGACCGTACCTCTGAGCGTGGCCTTCGTAAAGTTATGGCCTGATACTGACCAAAAAATGACGTCAAAATGCCAGTCTTTTGCCACAAAAGAAAACAAATCGTGAGTTGTATTCAATAGTTCAACCAATGAAATAACTTGTTTCCATGAGCTCTACTAACGACAACTCACTAGACGGTGCAAAAACCAAATAATGACGTCAAACTGCCAGTCCTTTTGGATTTCAGTATCAGGCTTTAACATAACGATGGCTACGCTCTGAGCCACCCTGTCCCACAATTGATCGATATTTAAAGGACAATTTTTCAGGCCAAAATGATAGAAATGCCTTTTCAGCGTACGACAGACCTCTCCACCGACCAACGTATATTCATTTACAGGTCTGATAACCCAAATTGCCATGTTATAATGGAAATACTCTCAAACCAACACAAATTATTGTCCACTACATCAATGTTTAAAACAAGCCCATAATTGTGTTCAATTATCAGACCTGGAAATATGTACACGTTGGTACCGACTAGGCATTTTTTTTCTCATTTTGACTAGAATCTACGTTCACACACATATATGTGACGTCATTCATCTATTTGTTTTGGATTTTAGACCGCTGGTTGGATGATTAAAAAACAAACAAACGAGCTTTTATATATAGATAGCTCAATATCCACTTAACGATCTCATCAAATTCTCTGTAACAAAATAAAATGTTTACAAAGTGTCCCCATGAAGCTCACAACATTGCCATCCGGAAGTATAACGGACCAACACACAAAACGATGTGTAACCATGAACGTTTATATTCTAGTTAATACATTATAAAAAAATAGAGCTTTATATTATAGCGCAATATCCACTAAATGTGCTCAAAGCGCTTTTTAGTGAGAATTACTCAAAAACGCGGGTAGCAAAAATAAAACAAAAACAAACAATAACAATTAGTCGAGTGACGTCGACTTCATTCTAACTATAATATAGAACCAAAGGTATTCTTTATAAACAACGACATCTATACGTGATAAGTGAACTCTGGCAGTAAATCAAAGTTATCGGGGTTTCTAATTAAAATTCGATCGTTCACATCGGTGATAAGCCATTGAGTTTGGAGAGAGAGAGAGAGAGAGAGAGAGAGAGAGAGAGAGAGAGAGAGAGAGAGAGAGAGAGAGAGAGAGAGAGAGAGAGAGAGAGAGAGAGAAAAGGGGGGGGGGGGATAAAAGATGAAAGGCTCTGAACAAGAGGCTGGATTAGTTGTTATCGTCAACATTGAGGGGGTGAGGATTGTGATTGGGGGGGGGGGGGGGGGGGGGGGGTGGAATATATTGGGCATAAGGACGGAGAGAGGGGGGACGGGTTGGCGTAAGATAAGGGATAGAGGTAGTTGGGTAGATGGATGGGGTGTGTGGTTGGAGGAATTAAGAGAGAGAGAGAGAGAGAGAGAGAGAGAGAGAGGGAGAGAGAGGGAGAGAAGGGTGGGGGGGTGGAGTGAGTAATACATACCCATCCATACCTTGACTGTCGTTTTCCACCTGTTGTTTTCCCGTCCTCAATACTCATAATCTCATCTCTCTCTCTCTCTCTCTCTCTCTCTCTCTCTCTCTCTCTCTCTCTCTCTCTCTCTCTCTCTCTCTGTCTCTCTCTCTCTGTGTGTGTGTGTATCTGTGTCTCTCCCTCTATCTTTCTCTCTTTCTCGTTCTCCCTCTCACTCTCTCATACACACACACACATACACACACACACATCAACACTAACACTAACACTACTACCCACACCAACACCTACGCCATCACCACCACCAACAACAACAACAACAATAACGACAACAAGAAGGAAAACAACGACACAATAATATTTTTAAAAAGATATAATTTCCTATAACAATTTCTAGGGAATCAAAAATCTAAGATTAAGAGTGAAAAATAAAGCGATATATTTAAATTGTCGAATTGTACTGTAATAGTTTTGCGTTGTATAGATATGACCTACAAGTGTCGAAACCCCTAACAAAAGCTCAACAATAGGTGATTTAATAAATATGCCGTAACACCGGCAGAGCTTTCATATCCCACCGTCGGTCAACCCTTCAGCCTTCATCTCTAAGCTGCTCTAAGCCAAATATTTGACGAGTCCTCTTATTGGATAATGGCGTTTCCATGGCGACCGGAAGGGGACGCACTAATGTAGCCACGCCCACCATACACAATGACCATCGCAAGGTCTTCGTTATGGATTTGATAGAAGGAAAATTATACGAGTAACTAATGACCTTGATGTTGATAATAATTTCTATCCTTTATGTAATCTGTTTTGCCATTATGTCATTAAAACAGTATAAGGGCCTGCAACCTATGTATACTTATATGCAGATCTGATAACCCAAACGATTGTGGCCCCATTGTTGTCACCAACCATGACAACAACGTTAAAACAAGCCCATAATTGCGATCGGTTATCAGACCTTCAAATAAGTGCACGTAGTCTATATCAAATCAACTCATTGACGACAGTAAAATAAAAGTTCATCCGTATATTTTTGCCTTATCCCGAGCATACACCACGTGTTTGTGCGGCTATGTGGTCTAGTGGTATGACACTCGCTTTCAGAATCGGAAGGTCCTGGGTTTGAGCCTCGCGCTCGGCGCATAGTTGAGTCCTTGGAAAAGGCTCTTTACTCACATTCTCTCACCGTACTCAGGTGTAAAATGAGAACCTGGCCGTTAACAGCGTTGTCTTTGTACGAAAAATTGTAATATCGCCTAACAGGCGTCATGTCCCGTCCTACATGTTAAATGTTGCTGTTGGTCAGGGACCCTTTGTAAAGCGCTTTGAGCACATTTCGTGGATATTGAGCTATATAAAGTTCAATGGGTGTGTGTATGTGTGTGTGTGTGTGTGTGTGTGTGGCTAGAATCTATTCATAGTCACCGTAATGTATCCACTAGTTATTCCACTGACTGTGTCAATTTTCATCTAACGTCTTTCCATTGATATTTCTTGTACTATAATATGACCGAATTGTGTTGGGATATATAGAATTATAATGGCCGTAGTAGGATGAATAAAAAAATATCTTATCTTATCTTATCTTTTTTTAAATATCCTATCTTATCTTTATTTCAATATAATTTCCTTTTGCACATGGTTACCTGTTCTTTTCATCTATGATATCTCGTGTTTTTATTTGTTTGTTTATTTATTTATTTATTTATTTATTTATTTATTTATTTATTTATTTATTTATTTATTTATTTATTTATTTATGCGTTTGTCTGCTTTATTAAATAATTAATTTGTTTATTATTTCTTAGATTTATCTTTATCTATTTGTTTGCTGGTTTATTTATTTAATTTATTTGTTTGCTAATTTCTTTTTTTTTATTTGATTTTTTTTTTTATTTCTCTTTATTTTTCTTTCATGATTTCTTTCATGGTTTAATGGAAGAAAACAAAACAAAGACAGTTGACACAGGCGGGAAGATATTTCTTGAGAAATCAAATGCTTACTCTGAAATTGACTATACCCTCTTCCTCCCTCCTCCTCCTCCCCCCTCCCCCTCCCAAGAATCGGTGGCCAAAATGCATACACACAAACCAGCACCTTGTAAGTAGCTAATGATCCAACCCTTTGTAGTCCTGGCTTGTGTTGTACGATGACGTGTCGTCCAACGGTTTGTCGCCTCCAGCGCTTTCCTGCTTTTTGGTGTCTCTTTGTCATCATAATCCATCGTGGTAGCATAATCCTCAGGTTTGACTACGCCGCCCCATATCCCCCCTCCCCCCCCCCCTCTCCCTTTCAAGGTGTGTGTATGTGTTTGTATATCATCATCATCATCATTGTCTTTCACACCCTGGGTCAGGATATAGGCCACAAACAGTTTCCATCCTTCTCTATCCCGAGCTAACTTTTTTTTTATCTCCCTCAAGGTCTTACCACTTCTCTGTATATTAGCTTCTTTAATTCTTCTCCATGTTCCTCTGTGTGTATATTATGTGTTTATATATATATATATGTGTGTGTGTGTATGTGTATATGTGTGTGTCGCGGGATAGGGGGGGGGGGTGGATTACAAATCTTGCCTGAGGACATCTCAATGCCTGGTAAGCTTAGATCTCCAAATTAATCCATCTGACATCTCTTTTGCTCATTCATATTACAACAACAACAAAGAAAAAAACAACCAACAAAAAAAAAAAACAAACAAAAAAAAAAAACCCAACTCATGAGCATTTGTATAGCGCGATATCCACTAATAGTGATCAAGGCGCTTTACAAATGGCCCCCAGACAGCAACAACGCTTTAACAACAAGACATGACGTCTGTATGGCAACAGTACATTTTCTTTTCAATAGAGCCAATGCTTTTATGGTCAGGTACTTATCTTACACCTGAGAACGGTGAACGATTGTGAGTAAAGAGCCCTTTTCAAAGGACTCAACTTTGCGCCACTCACAGTGGGACTCGAACCCTAGACCTGTCCATTGGAAATCAAGTGTCATACAGCAAGAACACGAAGGCACACAATTTGTTAACACATCCCAGATCATTTCATTAACAAACAAAATAAATCTGTTTTAAAATTATAGTTATTTGGAGCCCTAATGACATAATGCTGGATTTTATACAATTGTCCATAGCGTTAAATGGACAGTATTAACAATTGCTTACTACCGTTTAGATGGGACGCAACGTACCCTCTGTCTAATCTAATAACCGTAACGACCAGAGGGAAACGATTGTACAAGAAAACACTGAATTAAGTAGCCGCCAATGTAATGTCTCAATCCAGCCACTGACACTCAACAACAACAACAACAACAACAACAATAATAATATTATACTTATTACTGTATTATTATTTTGATTATTAACTCATCGAACTTGTTTAGGTTTTTCATTTCCACGATTCCACTTTGATGTGCGAGAGACAACGCTGTAATAGCATCCCTGATCTGGTGTACACGTTTTAAACAACGCTGTAATAGCATCCCTGATCTGGTGTACACGTTTTAAACAACGCTGTAATAGCATCCCTGATCTGGTGTACACGTTTTAAACAACGCTGTAATAGCATCCCTGATCTGGTGTACACGTTTTAAACAACGCTGTAATAGCATCCCTGATCTGGTGTACACGTTTTAAACAACGCTGTAATAGCATCCCTGATCTGGTGTACACGTTTTAAACAACGCTGTAATAGCATCCCTGATCTGGTGTACACGTTTTAAACAACGCTGTAATAGCATCCCTGATCTGGTGTACACGTTTTAAACAACGCTGTAATAGCATCCCTGATCTGGTGTACACGTTTTAAACAACGCTGTAATAGCATCCTGATCTGGTGTACACGTTTTAAACAACGCTGTAATAGCATCCCTGATCTGGTGTACACGTTTTAAACAACGCTGTAATAGCATCCCTGATCTGGTGTACACGTTTTAAACAACGCTGTAATAGCATCCCTGATCTGGTGTACACGTTTTAAACAACGCTGTAATAGCATCCCTGATCTGGTGTACACGTTTTAAACAACGCTGTAATAGCATCCCTGATCTGGTGTACACGTTTTAAACAACGCTGTAATAGCATCCCTGATCTGGTGTACACGTTTTAAACAACGCTGTAATAGCATCCCTGATCTGGTGTACACGTTTTAAACAACGCTGTAATAGCATCCCTGATCTGGTGTACACGTTTTAAACAACGCTGTAATAGCATCCCTGATCTGGTGTACACGTTTTAAACAACGCTGTAATAGCATCCCTGATCTGGTGTACACGTTTTAAACAACGCTGTAATAGCATCCCTGATCTGGTGTACACGTTTTAAAACAACGCTGTAATAGCATCCCTGATCTGGTGTACACGTTTTAAACAACGCTGTAATAGCATCCCTGATCTGGTGTACACGTTTTAAACAACGCTGTAATAGCATCCCTGATCTGGTGTACACGTTTTAAACAACGCTGTAATAGCATCCCTGATCTGGTGTACACGTTTTAAACAACGCTGTAATAGCATCCATGATCTGGTGTACACGTTTTAAACAACGCTGTAATAGCATCCCTGATCTGGTGTACACGTTTTAAACAACGCTGTAATAGCATCCCTGATCTGGTGTACACGTTTTAAACAACGCTGTAATAGCATCCCTGATCTGGTGTACACGTTTTAAACAACGCTGTAATAGCATCCCTGATCTGGTGTACACGTTTTAAACAACGCTGTAATAGCATCCCTGATCTGGTGTACACGTTTTAAACAACGCTGTAATAGCATCCCTGATCTGGTGTACACGTTTTAAACAACGCTGTAATAGCATCCCTGATCTGGTGTACACGTTTTAAACAACGCTGTAATAGCATCCCTGATCTGGTGTACACGTTTTAAACAACGCTGTAATAGCATCCCTGATCTGGTGTACACGTTTTAAACAACGCTGTAATAGCATCCCTGATCTGGTGTACACGTTTTAAACAACGCTGTAATAGCATCCCTGATCTGGTGTACACGTTTTAAACAACGCTGTAATAGCATCCCTGATCTGGTGTACACGTTTTAAAACAACGCTGTAATAGCATCCCTGATCTGGTGTACACGTTTTAAACAACGCTGTAATAGCATCCCTGATCTGGTGTACACGTTTTAAACAACGCTGTAATAGCATCCCTGATCTGGTGTACACGTTTTAAACAACGCTGTAATAGCATCCCTGATCTGGTGTACACGTTTTAAACAACGCTGTAATAGCATCCCCGATCTGGTGTACACGTTTTAAACAACGCTGTAATAGCATCCCTGATCTGGTGTACACGTTTTAAACAACGCTGTAATAGCATCCCTGATCTGGTGTACACGTTTTAAACAACGCTGTAATAGCATCCCTGATCTGGTGTACACGTTTTAAACAACGCTGTAATAGCATCCCTGATCTGGTGTACACGTTTTAAACAACGCTGTAATAGCATCCCTGATCTGGTGTACACGTTTTAAACAACGCTGTAATAGCATCCCTGATCTGGTGTACACGTTTTAAACAACGCTGTAATAGCATCCCTGATCTGGTGTACACGTTTTAAACAACGCTGTAATAGCATCCCTGATCTGGTGTACACGTTTTAAACAACGCTGTAATAGCATCCCTGATCTGGTGTACACGTTTTAAACAACGCTGTAATAGCATCCCTGATCTGGTGTACACGTTTTAAACAACGCTGTAATAGCATCCCTGATCTGGTGTACACGTTTTAAACAACGCTGTAATAGCATCCCTGATCTGATGTACACGTTTTAAACAACGCTCTAATAGCATCCCTGATCTGGTGTACACGTTTTAAACAACGCTGTAATAGCATCCCTGATCTGGTGTACACGTTTTAAACAACGCTGTAATAGCATCCCTGATCTGGTGTACACGTTTTAAACAACGCTGTAATAGCATCCCTGATCTGGTGTACACGTTTTAAACAACGCTGTAATAGCATCCCTGATCTGGTGTACACGTTTTAAACAACGCTGTAATAGCATCCCTGATCTGGTGTACACGTTTTAAACAACGCTGTAATAGCATCCCTGATCTGGTGTACACGTTTTAAACAACGCTGTAATAGCATCCCTGATCTGGTGTACACGTTTTAAACAACGCTGTAATAGCATCCCTGATCTGGTGTACACGTTTTAAACAACGCTGTAATAGCATCCCTGATCTGGTGTACACGTTTTAAACAACGCTGTAATAGCATCCCTGATCTGGTGTACACGTTTTAAACAACGCTGTAATAGCATCCCTGATCTGGTGTACACGTTTTAAACAACGCTGTAATAGCATCCCTGATCTGGTGTACACGTTTTAAACAACGCTGTAATAGCATCCCTGATCTGGTGTACACGTTTTAAACAACGCTGTAATAGCATCCCTGATCTGGTGTACACGTTTTAAACAACGCTGTAATAGCATCCCTGATCTGGTGTACACGTTTTAAACAACGCTGTAATAGCATCCCTGATCTGGTGTACACGTTTTAAACAACGCTGTAATAGCATCCCTGATCTGGTGTACACGTTTTAAACAACGCTGTAATATCATCCCTGATCTGGTGTACACGTTTTAAACAACGCTGTAATAGCATCCCTGATCTGGTGTACACGTTTTAAACAACGCTGTAATAGCATCCCTGATCTGGTGTACACGTTTTAAACAACGCTGTAATAGCATCCCTGATCTGGTGTACACGTTTTAAACAACGCTGTAATAGCATCCCTGATCTGGTGTACACGTTTTAAACAACGCTGTAATAGCATCCCTGATCTGGTGTACACGTTTTAAACAACGCTGTAATAGCATCCCTGATCTGGTGTACACGTTTTAAACAACGCTGTAATAGCATCCCTGATCTGGTGTACACGTTTTAAACAACGCTGTAATAGCATCCCTGATCTGGTGTACACGTTTTAAACAACGCTGTAATAGCATCCCTGATCTGGTGTACACGTTTTAAACAACGCTGTAATAGCATCCCTGATCTGGTGTACACGTTTTAAACATTTGACCAGAAAAGTCGTCTTTAAATAACAATCGATTTCAAATGACCCTCATCCTGTCATTAACTCTCAAACCTGAGACTTCACAGAAGACTTCAATGAAGTCCAAGGCTTGACGAATTTTTAACAAGATCGGAGTCGGGTTGTTTTTTGTTTTGTTTTTTGTTTTTTTTAAGGAGGACGAGTTTTCTGTCCAAACTGTTTACAACTTGTTTTGGTGTAGGACTTGATAACGTGAATGTTATCTAACCTGGGACATTTTTATAGATGTTGTTGTATCTATCTACTCCATCATCATCCCCAATCATCCCCCATCCAGCCTCCATCATTGTTATCTGCCAGGCCTCATGAACAGAAATATCCATGTGGTTGCTGTAGGTGACTAATTGTCGCTTCAAAAAGTTTGGATGTCTCGGGATAGAGTTGTCAAAAAAAAAGTCATTTAAAAACGCAATGTCCAGAAAATGTGTCCCGACGTCTCATAGCGGTCAGTATGAAATAGGTGCAGGAAACGTCAGTTTATGGTCACGAATATCAAACTGACAAAGTAGGGAGCAGGCACCAAAAATTCATAGAAATTACGAAATGTTGACTCCAATTTGATAACTTGATGAGTATTTCACTAAGTCATGAATTCTTATTGAATGTGAAAGTTGATGCCAGACTTAATCATTGTAAGGATTTTGATTTGATATTTAATCCTTGTGTGAGTAACTTGTTGATTTTTATCTCCCAAGAATTAGGAATTTTGAAATGTTCAAGTGGACAAGTCTGACACAGAAATCTGTGGAATCGGGAGGTGGTGACAAAAAGTTGTGATCGAGGTGAGGGGAATGAGAATCGGGATGGAAATCTATGACGTGTAATAACACTGGGTTTTATTGTACTCTATAACATATTCATCAACATCCAATGGAAAATCAGATTGTGAAATAAAGAAAAGAATAGGTATGGCGAAGAATGCATTCAACCAGCTGCATACAATTATGAAAAACAGGAATATTAGCATGAAAACAAAAAGCAAAGTCCTGGATTGCTATGTACTGTCTGTGCTGCTAAATGGTTGTGAGAGCTGGACCATAAACAAGACCATGGTTAAAAGACTGGAGGCAGTGGAAATGTGGTTTTACAGAAGAATGATGAGGGTGTCATGGATGGAAAGGAAAAGAAATGAAGAAATTTTAGAAATGGCAACAGAAAAAGATCACTGATAACAAAAATCATCAAACGCCAAATGGAATTTTTAGGACACATTATCCGCCACCCCGGTTTGGAAATACTCGCCTTGACTGGAAAGATGAATGGAAAAAGAATAAGAGGAAGACAAAGAATAACGTATTTGAAAGGGATAAGAACTTGGACAGATGAAGCTGAGAAAGGTGGCGCTGCTTTAATAGAATTGGCAAGAGATAGATCAGCTTGGCGGAAGATGACCTCCGACGTCTGCTTCAGATATGGAACTACATGAGATGAGATAACATATTCTCTTTGTGTCAATGAGGCTGTCTATTATTATGTTGCTGACATTTGGTCTCAATGCGAAACGTCAATTTATTGGATATTACGTTATCTGAGATAACAACATCCTCACCTGAGCTGAACTGCCTCGTCCGTCTGCTTGGAGTTTGGAGTTTGGAGGTCCCGCCCGTTTTTCCATCGATCGGTCGTCTTCTGCTTGTATCCGCCCCTCTCCCTCCCCCATCATTGGAGTTATCACCTCTCTCCATTCCTCTCAACTCTTCCTATCGTTATCAGCAGCCCTCGCCAATCCGCTCGGCAGACGACGGCCAACTCGTTTTTTTTACACACAAACATAAGAATACACTTTATTTCTCTCAAACATAAACACACACACACACTTAACATTACACACACTCTCTTAAACTTACGACCACACACACACACACACACACACACACACACACACACGATCGTGATTCGATAACCAGTCTCCGATTGCCTGTGCCATCACGATAACACAACACCGTCATCACCACCACCTCCGCCTCCTCCTCGCTGTCCGTCCGTGCGTCTCGCGCGACTCGCGAACCGGTGAGTCGTGTTCTGTCTACCGCGTACGTGATGACTGCTGCTGCTGCTATTTCTACTTCTGCTT
>NC_088366.1:945975-970975 GCF_034508935.2 Berghia stephanieae | reverse complement strand
ATCCATCCCCCCATCCATCCATTTGTCCATCGGTTAATCCATCCCCCCATCCATCCATCCCCCCATCCATCCATCCCCCCATCCATCCATCCATCTATACCTCACCAAACGTCTCTCAAAATTGATGATTTACCCATCTATCTAAACTACATTTGTCTATTCATCCATCCATCCGTATATACGTCCGTCATTATTCAGATTCATCCATCTGTCCATCCATCCGTATATACGTCCGTCAATATTCAGATTCATCCATCTGTCCATCCATCCATCCATCTATCCGTCCAACAAACAACTACCCACCTTTCTGTTTTCACCTGTCCGCATCCGAAGAATACATATTACGTAACCTCGACCATACCCATCCATCCATCCCCACCCCGATACCTCCATCACTAAAATCACCACAACATAACCCACCCCATCACTCTCTTCTTCCCCACCCGGTATTTTCCGACTGCCCATCGGTCAGTTGTTGGTCCCATCCAGTATCCAGGATGGCGATGGTGATGACTGATCCACTCCAATGTCCAAGACTGGACTTTCCACCTGAGTTATCTAACCAGGTACATTGTACGTACCGCCACCCACCTGTATTCACCTGTCATCCCCATCATCCCCATCCCCCTCCATTGTCCCCCATGCCATCAGATGTATTGTCATTGGGACCAAAGCCCGACAACTACCTATGAATATAGTAGAATATCTTCACTATACGAGCTGCAGACGGCGAGGGGGGGGGGGGGGGGGGGGGGGTCTGAAAGAAAGTTTTTTGGGATTTTTGTTGTTGTAGTTGTTCTTTCTTTCATTAATCCCGAGAATGTATAAAGAGCATCGCCAAACTGCTTTGAATTCGATTTTATTTTGTTTTATTTTACCATTGACATATCTATGAAAAGCTGCTGTAATGGTTAGTCATGACGTCATAGATTGATAACTCTTATAAAATTATATATCAAATGACATAGAAATGGATATATTTGTCATACCATGTCTTATACATCATCATCATCATCATAATTATCGTCGTCGTCGTATTCATGTTCTTGAGGTAGCATGTCACCAACACCATGATGAAAAACAAAAACAAAACAAAATGACCCCCCCTCCCACAACCCACCCACCCCCCCCCCCCCCAGCGGTCCTACAGCAGACTCCCCACGTTGTCCAGCAGACTAATTGACCACTGTCCACCAAGTGGTCAGTCTCCGTATCCACTATCACCACCCACCCACCGACTAGCAGACTGTGATCACCCATCCGTGAAATGACTACATCTACATCTCCACCAACTCTTGAACCTGACCTCCCCCCCCCCCCCCCATCCTTATTCTCCATCCCATACCACCGCGTCATCTTACTTACCTGTGTTCGTTCTTCTGTGACAACAAAAAAAAAAAAAAGAAATATTTATTTTAACAATAATACAGCCAGGAAAGAAACAAACAAACAAATAGTAAACAAACTCAAACTTCCCAACGTGACTCCGTCCAAAATAAGAGTAGGTTGTTTTGTCATTGAAAAGCAATAATAATAATAACAATAATAATAATAATAATAATAATAATAATAATAATAATAATAATAATAATAATAATAATAATAATAATAGATAATTATGATAATAATAATAATAATAATAATAATAATAATAATAATAATAATAATAATAATAATAATAATAATAATAATAATAATAATAATAAAAAGAAAACAAACTTGGGAGCAGCTATACCGAGAAATATCCACCAAACGTGCTCAAAGCGCTTTGCAAGAGGTCCATAACCAACAGCAACAACGAGATATGATATGTAGCCTTTCAATACAATAATATTAAAATAATCATTTTCGCCCGTTGTTAATGGCTAGGTACTCATTCTACACCTAAGTACGGCGAGAAAATGTGGGTAACGAGCCTTTTCCAATAAATCAACTATGCGTCGTTCAAAGCATGACTCGAACCCTGGGCCTTCCTGTCCGAAGGCGAGTGTCAAACCACATAGACCATATTATAGAAAAATATATCTAGGATAGAAATGTGATGAGAATAGAATCTACACAATAGCCCCCCTCATAGCCTGTACAGTGTTGTGGTCTACACAAACCATCTAGACACTAGACACATAGGGATAGAGAGTAGAGATGTCTAGCTAGCCTGTCTTTTTATTATTATTACCCCTCTCACCCCATCCCATCCACATATTATGTCAAAGGTCGACCCTCCCCACTACGCTCTTTTTTTTCATATTATTATTAATAACGTATCTATCTAATGTTGAACATAAATACTTGGGATGGAATGAATTTGTTGAAAAAGACCACCACACCCATGTAGTCGTCATCTCATCCAAACCATTGAAATCTATTCGAGTCTCAGTCTTTTGAGGTGATGGGGGATTGATGGTAAGGAATGTACGATGACTCTCTCTCTCTCTCTCTATCTCTATCTCTCTCTCTCTCTCTCTCTGTGTGTGTGTGTGTGCGTGTGTGTGTGTAATGTAAAGTTTTTAAATTTGTTTATTTCCATTTTTTTTTTGGGGGGGGGGAGGGGGGGGGGAGGTTCCTCAATGACGGATATTAAGAATGTCCTTATTACAACCATTTCCTTAGGTTTTATCCCCTTCCTCCATGATAAATTGACAATAAGTAAGAATCATTTTAAAGGGAGAATTGAAATTTAAAAAGATATTGATAAAATTCCTTTCTTTGGGCCATTTTTGTTTTCTGGATATAAACCCCAGGCGTAAGTTACAGTACTGTGGGGAAGGAGCTATTGTCATTGTTTTAGTCTTCATCGCTGGAGACACCCAGACAGTACATCACCACAAAATGGGGGATTACGTTTGTTTAGTCTCTCATTTCACAAGGTGTGACATGTCCAAGAAATGGTTTGGTCAGGTTTCTATTTGGTGTGATGACGTCACAAGATGTCAGCTTTATCTATGTCATAAAATAATAGCAAGACGGTGATTTCTTTGTCATTTTCTGACCAACAATGGTGACAGTAGTCCGGTGTTTGGGGATTAACGTGACACTCTGGACAATGGGTGAGAATTGAGAGGTTTTACCGTAAGGCCAGGCCAGCTTTTGAAAGATCTTCCCCGTGACGCTAATTGTTGGATGAAAGTTCTTGTAATGATGCGCTTTTGTTGTCAGGGGTAGTTAGAGTAGGACTGGCTCGTCTCTGGCGCAACAGATTGGATTCAATGGCCCAAGGCCATGGGGGGGGGGGGGGGGGGGGGTTTGGCCTGTGTTATGGTTGTGCATCTTTGTGACTTCTACTCGTTTTTGTTGTTTTTGTCGCCGTTGCCCGTACGTGTCTGTGTTCATAGTCTATTTTATTTGACCTACGGTCATACATGATATTATGTGAAATGTTTAGATATTAAGACATCTGGTGTGGATACCCATTAGGTTTGACATTGGTTGTAGTATTGATACAGGGAGTTTTGAAGAGTTGACGGTACTCATATTATTGCAAATTACATTTACCAACCAAACCTTACAGCATAAAGGTTGTTGATGGGGTTGGTTGTGTTTTGGTTTGTTTCTTGTTGTTGTTTTGTTTGTTATGTTTTATATTTTTTCACGTTCTATAATCCCAGACACAATGACGAAATGGGGGCGGTGACTCAAGTTCGTGTCTTTTGTTATTTTTAAGTATTCAACGAAAGAAAATGTAACCACTTGGAAAACTTGGAGCGTTTCGAGCTGAAATCCCCTCTTCAGTCAACAAGAAAACAATAAAAATGGACATATCCTATAGGTAGAATGGTCAATTCCTGATATGGTGTAGTTTGTGATTTGTAGTGTATCTCTAAATGTCTCAAAATTGTCACTCAAAACGTTGTTATCAACAGGTATTTTTTTTTTCTATAATCGTAACGTACATACGTGTGTATTTGGACAACATGTTACCAATCGTCTGGGAACGGTATTATGTCAGGCAGGATGTATTAGACCTGACGAGTGAATTTAGAAACTAAAGAATGAGAAAAAGGAACTTTAGATTTTTTGTAATGCAAGAAATAGAATTTAATTTATTCTCTCCCTTGACGACTTGAAATCAACTCCAAGTTTCCTGAAAGTGTCCGTGATGTCAATTTCCATCAGTGGTTCATTCTGACATCATACTGTTTGGAGACGATGGGTCACATTTGTTTGTTGATTGGTTTGTTTTTAGAGTCGATGCGTCACAAATGCCAGGATAAAATCGTCCAATTGAATTCCAATAAACCTGAGACTAAATTACTTCCAACTCATTGACATTACCCCCCCCCCCCCCAGCCATTCCCTGTACTACTGATGGACACCACTCACTGCCATTCACAACACCGTGCCTGGCAGTTTGAGTATCGGTCAAATTATGATGTCCACCCTGATCAATGGGTCAAGTCACGTCATAGTGTGTTTGGTCAGCCATCATATCCCTGCCTGCCACACGACTGACCAACACTAGATGGTCATTCAGATCATTTCTTGACCACTTGAGACGGACCCGAAGACAATGCGTGTCTTACTCCAATCCCCCAATAAACAGTCTTGTGTGCGATATTACAACGTGTGTGTGTATTTGTGTGTGTGTGTGTGTGTGTATGTGTGTGTGTGTACCCTTCCTATTTGGCAAGACGATGTGAGAAGAGATTGTGTACACAAATTACGAGTGTCATCGTATTCATACGCGGCGTAAACGTTTTACGAGGATGTTATTGCTCCCAGCCAATTAGGGCCCCAATAAAATAGTACTACAGCTTTAGAGCTGGAAGGGATTAGTCTTATTGTTGTTCTCACCACACGTGCTTCTATCACACCCCGGGGGGGGGGGGGGGGGTACGCCAGTTTTAATGGGTTTTTTGTTTGAAGACTTTTTGACTTTCCATTGTCAAATGTGACGTCACGGTGACGACACAACACGGCTTTTAAATAGAATGGGTCGCTTTCTTCATTGTCAGCTTTTCGACACCAATTTACCTAAATTAGTTTGTCAACGATAAGATGGAATTGGAGGGGAGAGGGGAGGAGGGAGAGAGAGAGAGAGAGAGAGAGAGAGAGAGAGAGAGAGAGAGAGAGAGAGAGAGAGAGAGAGAGAGAGAGAGATTTGTGTGTGTGTGTTTCATCGTAATAGATGCATTGCCGGCTGGTTTGTTCTAGTTATGTATTTAAAATGTTTTCTTGTATATTCTTTTTCAAGTCATGATGCTAAGGCTTAAAACTGACTGTCACATTTCCAGCAACCAATTAGACACAAAACAAACAAACAACCAAAGAAAAAACAATAAATCTCCAACAAGCTAATCAAGATTTTTTTCTTCTCTTTTTTTTCTCTATTCCCCAGACATCCACCTTTCCTCATCACCAGTTGTCATCAATCACCCAGCCACCCCCAAACTTTCTGTTACAACCCCCACCACCACCCCCTCCACAACTGTCTCGTAATCTTCTACCACAATCGACCTCAAGCCCCACGTACATTTTCCCATACGGACCACAACCCCTTCCACAAAAACCACACCTTCCACCTCCACCACACTCATCTTCCAGCCCTCACAGATCAGCCTTACTCTCCCCACCACCACCACCACCGTCCTTACTACCGACATCCTCAAATCTCTTAGATGAAATGGCTCGTAGAAAGCGATCTCCCAACAGCATCCGCTGGAACCACCGTGGACTTGCCCAAACCGCTCACCCGGAAGCAGATCTTATCCAATGCCAAGTCTGCATGAACCAAATCAGAGCTTGCGGGGACATTAAGACTCCCATAGAACAAGTGGACTACTTTGTAGACGATGATGGAACTCTCACCATAAAAAACGACATTTGTCCTAGGACAGTCGCCCTATCTCTTCTGTGTGGAGGTCCACAAAGTCAGAAGACATTCCGTCAGAGGCTGGGAGAAGACTACAACATGTATGTGCTAAATCTGGAACAGATCCTCAAGAAACACCCGCAGACTTGCCCCGGAGAGCTCCCTAGTCAGGTGTCCACTGCAGAGAGTCTTATCCAAGAGCATCATTTGAGACAGAAACTTTTGTCTCACTCTAGGAAAAGGAGTCACGAACTCATGTCTCATGGCGACGGGGCCAAAGCTTTATCTGATACGGCCATCATGGCCAGACACCCCGACGCCATCTTTACTATTCACAAAGACAAAGCGGAGGAGGAAGAAGAAGCTCGACCTGGTCTCCCAGACAACTTTTTATCCATTCCTCCATCAAGGGAAGACACTCCCCCGCCTAAAAACAATAATCTCCCTTTGACTCTGTCCGATTCCAACATCCCAAAGTCTATTTTTGACTGTGATAACAACAACAACAACAACAACAACAACAACAACAACAACAACAACAACAACAACAACAACAGCAACGTCCCTGATGCCAATGACAAGACATTGAAAGAAGACTCCGTGACACTGGGAGACAACTCTAGATCGGTCAGCCCAGCATCGTTGATATCTCAAGGCATGACTGTAGCTGAAGCTGCCATCGCCAACAAACAGATGGCCAATACCAAACGAGGGTCAAAGGTGAGAGATCATGTTTATTTATTTTTGTTTTTGTTTGTTTGTTGTTTTTTGAAAAGTTTTTTACAATTTGTTTTTTTTTTTTGTTGTTGTTTTTTTTAAACATCTGAATAGACCAATTCCAAAATCCTATTTCTGAGTAAGTGAATATAATTTGCCTTTTTTGGTTATTCATGAAGACAATATAAAATTATTTATGTTCAATCCTCAAATTGTCGGGTCTTAGGACAAAGTATGGCCATTCTCTCATTTTTAATTTAACACCATTTCTATGCACACACTCTCTTGTTCGATTTAATTCTATTATTTGCCTTGAATTGTTTTTTTTTTCAAAGACATGTGTTTATTTATTCCTTTACTTATTGTAAAAAAATGGATTTTTAGGGAAAAATATATTCTTATTAATGTTTTTTTTTCTCATAAAAGAGGGAAATTGTATATTTATATGACATTGTCATGTTTATGGGCTATATAAATGCCCTGTATTATTATTATTATCATCATCATCGTCATCATCATCATCATCATCATCATCATCATCATCATCATCATCATCCCCGTCACCAGCACCATTATCATCATTATTATTATTTCACCACCTCCGTTCCCTGCCCCCACCCAGATCCTCCCAGTCTCCGCCTCCACCGACGGCCAGGTGAAATACCAATGTCCTATCTGTAGCCTGGAACTGTCAGGCGAGCACGAGCTGACGGTCCACATCCGGTCCCACAACCAGACCCACCTTCAAGTGATGCCCAACTCGTGTACCATCTGTGGGAAGACATTGTCCTCTCAGAGCTCCCTGGACAGACACATGCTGGTCCATTCAGGTAGATACCAATTATAAACATGTTACATCTTATACTTGTCTAGCATTGCCAGGAAAGATCGGCTATCTACTCCTATGCAATGGACTGGATGGTTTTATTGAGTTTTAATTTTGATTGGAAAATAATAATTCTTTGTTTTTAATTTTTGTTGGGTTTTCTAGTTTTTAAAATTGATTTATTATTATATTTTTTAATTTGTTTATTTCGTTGAATTTTTTTTTGGAACGAGACAGATGGGGTGGTAGGGAGAGAGAGAGAGAGAGAGAGAGAGAGAGAGAGAGAGAGAGAGAGAGAGAGAGAGAGAGAATACATATCATATCATGTGCCTTCTACACGTATATCAATCATTCCAGGCGAGCGTCCCTTCAAGTGCAGCATCTGTGACATGTCCTTCACCACCAACGGCAACATGCACAGACATTCCAGGATCCACCAGAAGAACGGCATCAATATCAAACCCATCGGGAGAAAGTCGGACAAGTCCAAAAATAACAACAACAGCAGCAACAGCAACAGCAACAACAGCAGTCACCACCACCACCATCCATCCCAATCGCCGTCCTCCTCCACCTCGTCCATCTCAGCCGGCAGCAGCGCCATGCAGCCACAGTTTCCGTCCACGTTCCGCGATGACCTTTCGACCCCTAAAAGGAAGGGAGGTCACCATGGCAACGCTCTTCCCCAACCTCAGCCAGACCAAAATGTGGAATTTTTACACTATATGAGTAAGTGTGCCTATATTATTGTATCATTATTCAAACTCGTAGGAAATATTTCCAATTACCACTACGTACCAACCTTTAACAAAATAGCTATGATTTCATATCCCATGTATTTATAAGATTCTAGACTAATGCATCCAAAAAGACTACTTAACCCCCCCCCCCCCACTTCCCGGGTTCAAATCCGTATCAAATTTGGTTTTAGATATATAACAAGATATAGTTCTTCAATTTGAACTCTCAAACTTGAGGCTTTGCAAAGTCTTCAAGGAAATCCAGGTCTGAGGGATTTGACCAAGATGGGTGCCATTTGTATCGGTCGATATTTGATGGACGTCCAAAATGTTACGTGATATCCACGACACTTCAGGCATCATTTGGACGTTTCGGTCCTTGTCCCTTGTCATATTCACTTTCTTATGGTCAAAATTGTTTATTCAATTTTCTTTATCTCTCCCACCCGATTCGACTAAAACATTAACCTTTGACCTTTCCAGATGACATGAAAAGTCAGCAGCTGAAATTGTTGAGTATGAGTAACTACATGTTTCCCTTCAACACGGCCCTGCCACCCACCCACTCAGCTTTCCCCATGTCTCCTTACGTCCACGAACAACTCAGATTACAGTATTTACAGGTGAGGATTCTCCTTATAGTTGGTGCTGTTGGTAGTATTGTTGATGTTGTTGTTGCTGTTATTATTATTATTATTATTATTATTATTATTATTATTATTATTATTATTATTATTATTATTATTATTAGTAGTAGTAGTAGTAGTAGTAGTAGTGTTATTATTATTAGTAGTAATAGTAGAAGTAGTAGTAGTAGTGGTAGTAGTAGTATTGTTGTTGTAGTTTTTGATGTTGTTACTATTGTTGATGTTGCATTGTTTTAAGCGTTATGATAATCATTCTTCAATTCTACACAATGTCTTTCTCCCCACCCAGGCATTCATGAACCCACTCAATGGGGAATCGTTAGCCAAGAGACCCTACATCCCTCCGTTCATGGCACCCCCACCCAGGGCGCCCAGCCCCGACCTGAGGGAACCCAGCGTCCATCGGTGCAGGGAATGTGGAGACGAGTTCACGAATCAGTTTGCCTTGGAGTCGCACCTGGAAAGTCACGTGATCGTCGATGACAAGATGGAGGCCGAGGCTGAGACAGCCTGTAAAGTGAGTACTTGGGGATGGGATGCGTTTACCTAAAATACACACCTATTCTGCTTACTACTGTTTCCTGCTTGTTCTTTTCCCCCATCTGAAACAGTTTATGAATAGCCCGTATATACTTGAAATAAACATGAGCATGATATAAAATGTCTGATACTTGTACTTAGTGAACACCCTTTATCTGTCCTGGTCAATGGCGTCAAACAGTCACAGCCTAGAGGAAGTCATTCCATAGTTACGAGTATGTCGTATATCTGCAATACAGCTGATGTCGTTGAGGTCAAAATAATATATTTTTTTAATGACCTTTCTTTAACCATAACCCTAATTTGAAGCAGTCTTATTATATTTATTTTAGATGTTTTGAACACATGAACAAAGAAGGTATGTTTCTATGAATGATAAATTACCATACGCCTGTGTTGATGAGAAATGTAGAGTATAGAGAAGTGCCAGATGAAAACAGAGAATAAAAAGTCACGGGGTCAGTACAAAAATCGGGATCCAACTGGCACATCACCCTCTGCCTATCCAGGTGGATTGTGTCGTGTCGATTGAATCCTGAGTTTAGCACTGACCTCATGACTTTTTATTCTCTGTTTTCATCTGGCACATCTCCATATCCTATATTTCTCATCATGATTGATACAAGTGCCTGTTCCATACTTTTTCTGACCCATACATGTGTGTTACAGCATGGTATTCACATGTCACTGTCATTTCTCTCTCCCTATTCCAGACGTGTAAAACAGTGGCCAAGTCAGCCGAGAGTTTATTGTTACACACCCTGACACACCACCAGCCCCAGGAAGACATCTCCACACCTGACCCCAAGTCAGACACACCCCCACCCTCCAAAGAATCATCCACATCCATCTCAGAAATGGAAACGGATGCAGCAGCCACAGCTCCCGTCGACCCGTCCACCAATCAAAATGACATTTTAGACATCGAAAAGAAACCGTCCAGCTTTATGAACCTTGGCTTCGCCGACTGCACCACCAAAAAATTTCCTCTAATCGCCAAAGCTTTCTGTGAGGACAACCCAGACGTGAAGGCAAAGAAGTTTCCAGTATTCAAATGCCAGCATTGTGATAAAGAATTCCCCGTGGAAGGAGCCAAAGAGCTTCATGAGGCAAGTCACGTCCCAGAGGAATATACCAAGTGTCCCAAATGTAACTGTCACTTTTCCGACTCCTCCAGACTACAGGAACACATGACCAAGCATGTCTCAGATTTAAAGTTTGAGGAATCATTGGAGAAGGTGAAAACGAATGACGAAGCTGAGAGTTCGGAATCCATGTCACAAAACTATTTCCTGGCCCAGTTCGGGTTGATTACGTCCGAGGACCACAGTCGGCCCGTGATGGACGATGAGAAACAGGAAGACAGTAAGTGTGAATCAGAAAGAAATTTTGACACGGATAGTATGATGAATGCCAGCGTCAACAACGACGACGACCCATCAGAATCTGTCATGTCCGAGGACATTGATTCCCGTCTAGTGACAACGGACAACGAAGACGATGCCAGATCTAGCACATCAGAGACTAAAATTCTCACCATTCCTATGACCAACGAATACTTCAACAATGGCAAAAAGGAAGAACTCAAATTGAGGAAAGAGGGGAAATTGTCATTGCCAAGTTCAGAGATTTTGTTGGACGTTGCTTCAATGCAGGCTGGGAGATCTCCTGCCTCGTCCATAGGGAGTGAGGTCAGTGGGATGTCGTTGTTGTTCCCTGGCAAGATGCAAGACAGCCCAGTCCTGGCACTGCCCACCAAACACAAGGAAGAGGTTCTTCCCCCCATGTTTCCCTGCAAACACTGTGATGCTGTCTTGTCCACGGCGACTGATTTGAAAAGTAAGTCCTTGAGGATTTTTATCATCACTAATGATGCTGTTTGTCTCTAGTGTGACTGTACTGTGTATTGTCTTTTCACAAACGTTAAGCAATGTTAAGTATGGTCATTGCCCAGATGGGTGACAGTGATCTTGAAATTATGGCATTTAGTCCTTGGTTAAGGTATATGAGACCCCTTTTTGCTCAGGTGTGAATGAGTGCATGGCTATAGGCAGTGATAAATATTGTGAGAGTGTTAGTACAAAAAGAACAGGCATCAGGTACTGTATGAAATTGAAATATGGTTTCATATGACCTGCTGAGGGAATATATTATGAAAATTTATGAAGCGCATTGAGCATTGTAAATCCATGGAAATGCGCTATATAAATGTCCATATTTATTTCTTATTTAATATAAAGACTGTTTGAAAGTAGCTTGACAGTCCATCATTCGTTTATTTAAAAAAAACCAAATGCATCATCAATTTCTTTGGAAGATCTTATGTATGTCGGTCTGTCTGTATACACGCAAAAAGTAGCATATGTGTACACATAAAATTACACGTACCAGATGTTGATGTTGATGATGGTGATAATGAGGAGGAGGAGAAGAATAAAAAAAAGAAATAGTTAGTTTTAAATCAGGAAGGGAGAGAAAATTATTTTTTTTCTTAGTGAAAAATACAAGTTTTTAAAAAAGAGGAATAATTAAAGTTATGAATGCAAGGAAACGATATGATGAAATAAACCAAATGTCTCTGACTTTTCCCTCACGCTGTCTCAGTATTGATGGACCGGTAAGATTCTACATCTATGTCTGTTGTATATTCTGTGCTGTGTTGTAGTCTTGGGTACCATGTGTAGTAGTGTATAGCATTGGTCTGATGGTTTCATGCTTGATTTTGGATCTCTCTCTCTCTCTCTCTCTCTCTCTCTCTCTCTCTCTCTCTCTCTCTCTCTTTCATACACACACACACACACACACACACACACACACACACACACACACATCATGGTTTATATTTATGGTAAGACAATCATTATACTATCATCTGTCTTGTTTTGTTTTGTTTTGTTTTTTTAATCAGTTAATCGCTACTTTGTTAATATTTTGATGAAATTTTTGTTGTTTTTATTCAGTTAAGTTGTTTTCTGCCAAATTTTCCCCACTTTGTTGATGTTTTTTTGGTTTTTGTTTGTTTGTTTTTATTTTGTTCTTTATTTGTTGTTTTAATGTTACTTTCTTTTATTTTTACTTTCAATCAAATAAAAAATGGTTCAATAATGAGCTGCACGCGGGAATTCGATGAAATTCTCTATATAAATGTCCATGTTTATTTATTATCTATTCAATATTCTTGTTATTGTGATCGTCAATATCATCACCTTTATCATCGTTTCATGTATTTGATTGATGTATTGATTGATTGATATCCCCCATCCATTGTGATCACGTGACCACTCCTATTCATCATGCATGTAGACTGGGTTATGGGTTTGGTGATCGGAATGCACGAGATAAACCAGCTAAATGTCGTACTCTTGAAAAAATCGTATTTTAAAATTTGGCCAGAAAACTCGTCCTTCAAATATCGATAGATTTAAATGACCCTCATCCTGGGAAAAACACTTAAATTTGGGAGTTTCTTGAAGTCCCAGGTTTGAGAGTTTTTGCTAAGACGAGTGTCATTTAAATCGATGGATATTTAATTTGAAGGACTAGTTTTCTGGCCAAATTTTTAAATAGGAGCTTTCCAGAGTGCTGCAGTTATCTGGTTCAAACACTAGCCTTGCATGAATTGCTCTATGACTATACTATACACTGTGTCCTGGTATAACTAGAGAATGGTAGCCTAGGATTGTACAAATACCACCAAATGGGTGAAAATGGAAAGGCTTGGGGTGGGGACAATGATGGCAATGGACGTTTTGGGTCAATAAATCAAAATGGAATGAATGAGAATGATATCCTGTGTATTCCTGGATGCTTGATGTGTTTGTTTTCAACCTTCCTTTGTTTTATTGTTTTGCTGACAAAGGGTTTGTACCCGAAACGTCCATTGTTAGTACTGAGTCCATCCGAAGCCTTTTTCTATTTTTACCTTTTTTGTTAGTAATTTGATTGCATCATGGTGGGATTTGTCTACCATATCACGTCTTGTAGCATGCAGGGGCAATGAAAACCTGAAATAATCTGCATTATTCTTTTAAAAATTAAAAAAAAACCACCAAAAATAAAAAACATAAAAAATAATATGGTCACAAAACTCGTCCTTCAAATATCCATCAATTAAAATATTCCCCATCATGTCAAATACGCTCAAACCTAGGACTTGAAGGAAGTCCCAAGTTTGGAGTTTTTGGCAAGATGAGGGTCAATTACATCGATACATATTGAAAGGACGAGTTTTCTGACCACAATTTTATATACGTGTTTTGGGTTTTTTGGTTTTTTTTTGTTTTGTTTTCTTCAAAGTAGGGCAGTATTGTCTTTTTGAATGTGTAGAAAAAGTCTTTTGTCTGTGGTTGGCTGGCATTGCCGTATTTGGTGCTGGTGCATGGGAGATTGGATCTGTGGTTGGCTGGCATTGACGTATTTGGTGCTGGTGCATGGGAGATTGGATCTGTGGTTGGCTGGCATTGCCGTATTTGGTGCTGGTGCATGGGAGATTGATATGTGTGGACATTCTGTAGGAATGGGAGATTGGATATGTCCATACTGTAGGAATAGATTATCAATAATGGATTGTAAATAGAGCTATAGAGACAAACCATTTGGTTTTTACCAATTAACGGTCATACTCTGGAAAGACACGTATTTCAAAATTTGGCCAGAAAACTCGTCCTTCAAATATCGATCGATTTAAAATGACCCTCATGTTGATGATAACCCTCAAGCCTGGGACTTCGTGAAGTCTTTAAGGAACTCCCATGTTTAAGATTATTTGCCAAGATGAGGGTCATTAAAAACCATCGATATTTGAAGGACGAGTTTTCTGGCCAAAGTATTTAAATAGGTCCACGTCTTTCCAGAGAATGGGAAATAACTGGTTAAAGATAGAAATAGTAAATATGCCAAAACTGGTTGTGAAATCCAAACTTGTCATAACCTGTGACCCTAAAACTCAAACCAGTTTGAAGTCCACATGAACCAAGTCACAAACAATCAATTCTAGAATTTTAAAAATGACAGAAATGTCAGCTTTTAGTTTTTGCTCGCTTTTGTAACTATTTCTATTGTCTTGAATAAATCATGATAAATTAATGAACCAAAAAAGTCATGTTTTTGACTGTAAAATCAGTTGTTTATCATAGAAATCACCCTGGAATAATACCACGATAATACTACTACTTGGAACCCATGCTTGACATTTGATACCAATTCTATACACACGGTGTAATCCTTGGTGGAATTTAGATCCATTCAGAAATACGATTATTATTATTATTATTATTATTATTATTATTATTATTATTATTATTATTATTATTATTATTATTATTATTATTATTATTATTATTATTATTATTATTATTATTATTGTTATTATTATTATTATTATTATTATTATTATTATTATTATTATTATTATTATTATATTATTATTATTATTATTATTATTATTATTATTATATTATTATTATTATTATTATTATTATTATTATTATTATTATTATTATTATTATTATATTATTATTATAGTTGTTGATTTTAGTGTTTGATAACTACCAGTATAAATCCAGGCCACACCCCGGCTCCATCCTATTTCTTCCAATTGTTCAAAGATGAAATCAATTTCCTAAAGGACAGAGATCCACTATTGAATTATTGGACACATTCACGTGTGTATTTTAAAACATGACAAAAAAATGTGTGTACGAAAAACAATGTCCCAACAAATGAAAAAGTAACTGACAAGGTGACAAAGTCTCTAACTATCCAATCTTTTCCTTCCCTCCCTCCCTCCCCTACCCAGACCATCAAGTGCTGCATAAAGAGGCCAGCCCATTCCAGTGTAAAGTGTGTCCATACACCAGCACTGACAAGAGCACACTGTTACGACACATGAGGACACACAGTGGGGAGAGACCGTACAAGTGTAAACTCTGTGATTATTCCTTCACCACCAAGGCTAACTGTGAACGACACTTGAGGTAGGTTTTGGTTTGGTCAAGAAAGAAAAAGAAAGGCTAAACCTACAAACAAAACAAACAAAAAATAAATGAATAACAATAATGATAATAATGATAATAATGATAATAATGATAATAATAATAATGATAATAATAATAATAATATAATAATAATAATAATAATAATAATAATAATAATAATAATGAATAATAATAATAATAATAATAATAATATAATAATAATAATAATAATAATATAATAATAATGATAATAATAATAATATAATAATAATAATAATATAATAATAATAATAATATGATAATGATGATAATAATAATAATAATAATAATAATAATAATAATATAATAATAATAATAATAATAATAATAATAATAATAATAATAATAATAATAATAATAATAATAAATAATAATAATAATAATAATAATATAATAATAATAATAATAATAATAATAATAATAATAATAAATAATAATAATAATAATAATAATAATAATAATAATAATATAATAATAATAATAATAAATAATAATAATAATAATAATAATAATAATAATAATAATAATAATATAATAATAATAATAATAATGATAATAATAATAATATAATGATAATAATAATAATAATAATAATAATAATAATAAATAATAATAATAATAATAATAATAATAATAATATAATAATAATAATAATAATAATAATAATAATTTAATAATAATAATAATAATAATAATATAATAATAATAATAATAATAATAATAAATAATAATAATATAATAATAATAATAATAATGATAATAATAACAATAACAATAACAATGATAATGATAAACATCATAAAACAAAAAAAAAACAATTAAAACTAAAACAAACAAAATCAAACCAACAAAATGAAAAGCAGAAGAAAAAAATTGGAATTTTATACATAGCGGTATCTGCTTTATATGATCAATGTGCTTTACTAGAGGCCTCAAGTCAACAGTACCACATGTCAAAATAGACCAAAGCATATTTCTTTTGGTATATTATGATGGGAAATAAATTACAGTTCAGTTTTTTAGTCATGTTAAAATTCCATGTCTGTTCATTCACTGACAGAGACATTGAATTTCCATCTATGATTTATTGATTTATAAATGCAAACTGAACCGTTTTCACTGAGAGAAATATTGACTATTTAATAAAATTCCTGTCTTTATTTCTCCCTTTGGCAGACAAAAACACAATCTGGACAGAAACGACTTCAAGGATCAGCTGATCCATCGACAGTTTGACGTGCAGCAACTCCTGCTCAAGGGAAGTCACTCTGGAGGAGGAATGGACCAAGGGAGAGCAATCTGCAAGTCTTGTGGGGTGGACTTTTTCCACGTGGCTGCTTTGCAGAAACACATTGCGACGAACCAGGAATGTCGATTTATCTTCGCTTGTCAGAGTTGTAAGGTGAGGACATGGGCTGAATATGGTAGCCAAGCCTGAGGAGTTTTTTGTTTGTTTTTGTTTTTATTTTATTTGTTTGTTGTGACCCTTGGTTTAAAAACGAATAACGTCGGGATGAATTTGAGATCCTGACAAGTGAATTTAGAAACAAAATGATGACAAAAAGGAACTTTAGATTTTGTTTTTCAATACAAGAAATAGAATTTAATTTATTCTCTCCCTTGACGACTTGAAATCCACTCCAAGTTTCCTGAAAGTGGCCGTGATGTCAATTTCCATCAGTGGTTCATTCTGACATCATACTGTTTGGAAATGATGGGGTCACATTTGTTTGTTGATTGGTTTGTTTTTTAATTCCTTGTTGTCTGTTTACAAATAGATGCAACACAATCTTGTTTCTATCAACCAATTAAAATGATAATTTTCTCTTTGTCTTTTCCTTCCATCCCATTAGATGACATTCCCAAGCACGACTAGCATTCGTCAACACATGACCCAAAAACACACCGATATCCCCTCAGACAAAGTGGGCCTGTACATCAATAAGATAGAAAACACGCCCAGCCTGGATGTGACAGCCTCATCTCCACCCCCAGCCCATTCCAAGCCTACCACTTCAAGCCCTTCCAAAAAGTTACTGACAGAAACCACCACCACCACCAACAACAATAGCAATATCTTGGACAAAATTTCTTCCACTGGATCAAAACTATTGAAATCCTATCTGACAGCCCGTAGCAACGCTAGAACCAACACTGTTGTTACAAATCCTGCTCTTCCTGTGCAGCAGTCATTACTTCAACAACAACAACAACATCTGTCCACCAAACCAGATCCAGAGTCCATATTGAACTTCTCAAAGTCCCTGGAGAAGCAACTCCAACCCCAGAACAAAGTTGCACCCAGCAACGACCCCAATGTCACTGGTGGTAAGTCGGGCAATGACGTCACAGGCAAACAACCCGACCACTTGCCCGTCTTCGATGATCAGCCATTGGACCTGTCTGTCTCCAGATCCTCCTCACCTTCACCCTCACCCTCTGACCCTGCCAAAGGTCAAGGCCACATCAAGAGCAGCAGTAGCCCAATCAAACAGGTAGAGCTGAGTTTGTTGTTGAAAGAGTGGCTGTCTAGAAGTAAAAGACAACCTTAGATTCCATTTGTCTTTGTGTACATGTCGTGCTCTCCGCCTGTCACAATAGAATTATATACAGCTGGTTGACTGGAGGGTTACGGTTCAAACAAACATTTTGGCTTTTGGCTTTTTTTTCTTAGTTTATTGTTTGTTTTTTGGGGGGGGTTTTTTGGGAGGGGGGGGGGGGGGCTTTGCATTCTCTTGATGTAATTCCCTACCCCGTAATGCTATAAATGACACGGTATACACACATTGCCAGATAAAACAAAAGGACAATCCCATAAACCCTTCAACTTCCTGGACTCCATGATTTCTGTTACTGTCAGCGGTGAGCACTGTATTGTATGTTTGGTTGTTTTCTTGCACTTTATATACCATCACCAAAATGGCAGACTTCAGAAGGGGTTCGTTCTATACTGTCCCCAAGTCTAGTTTGGATGTTTCTAGAAGCCACAGACGACAGTGATGACGTCACCGATCTAGAAAGTCAAATGGATGAACCAGTTGATATTTATTTCCATAAAAGATGGACACGTTGTCATCACTGTGCTACAGGAAAAAACCAAAATATTTGATGGAATTGGATGTTGTCTGGACGGGAAGCCAAACTGGGCCTGGGTACAGTATAGAACTAGCGCTTGATATATGATAATAAACAATTGATAAAGTGCTAGGGCACGAACTTCCATAACCTTTGACATCCCAGCTCTTTTGATGCACTTCATGCGTCATAAGGCTAGAGTCACGTGACAGCTGTCATTGATTACTAGGTCACAACAGTTATATCTAGGTCAATGACAGGATCGACCATTTGACACAGACATGGAGTCTGCCCATTTCAGGATTAAAAGATATTCCAATTTCAATAATAAAATGATTATGCCCTTTCCACTCCCCACCCCACACCCCGTTTTCCCCAAGATTTAACTCTGAATTTTGTCACAGTGGGGTTAGGGGGTATTGCCCGTCCATAATTTGTGACATCAGACTTTTTTGTTTGTTTAAGTCACACACACAAACTTTACCTTTGCCATTGAAGGGATCGTTCATTATTATTATTTTGTTTTTAGTTTTATAAAATTTCTGATTAACTGAATGCAGTTTTTCCTAACGAGGCAGCTAACATTGTGTTATGGTAACATTGTTCATTTTCATTTGGTTTTTCTTTTGTTTATTTCTTCTTTTTGTTTGTCTTACTTTATATATATATATATATATATTACTAGTAGATGAGATGTTATCCCAATGGTTGACTTAATATCCCATTATTATATTGAATATCGTAAACAATCAAGAAAGCGGCCATTTTGGTTGGACAACCAATCAGATGTGTGCACGCTTTGTCATTGACTAGCATTATACGTAGTCATGTGATCAATGCCTTTACAGATGTTAAAATGTTAGATCTGATCAGTCCGTCCCTGTGTTGATGTCATCCCCATCCAACACACACTACACACCTGGCATGTCATTTGACATTCGACACGGTCCGTCCCTGTGTTGATGTCATCCCCATCCAACACACATTACACACTACACACCTGGCATGTCATTTGACACATTCGACATGGTCTATTATTATTATTATTATTATTATTATTTATTTATGTTTTTTTTGTATGGCCCAACATAGCTAACAATTTTTTTTTGTACACCCTTGTTCCAGTTAGTTTTCTCTTTTTTTAAAGAGCAGATGGTGCGATTGTGTTTGTGTGTGTGAGAGAGAGTTTGTGTGTTGATTTGATTATCAAGGGATTTGTCTCTATGAATACATCACATCTAATTTTTTTTTTTAATATAACGTTCTGGAGAGGGAGAGAGAGAGAGAGTGAGAGAGAGAGAGGGAGAGAGAGAGAGTGAGAGAGAGAGAGAGAGAAGATACCAATGGTTTTACCAATCCATCCCATACAACATTATTTTAAAAAGTGACTACAATTTCTTGAATAGTCTTTTTTTTTACATTTTGATGTATGTTTTGGTTCTCTACTGGCGGTCTGGTCTGTCCATGATGAAATGTCTTAAGTGACAGCGTTTGTGTTTGAATTGTAAATAGCTGTAAATAGTCAATTGTAAATAATGATATGGACATGTGATTACTGTTGTTGTTGTGGTGGTGGTTGTTGTTGTGGTTGTCCCAGTGACATGATCATGTCCCTTCACGTGATTGTGACCAATTTGAGAGCAGGCACTGGTTTTGACAATATCACAATGATAAATGTGGGATTGGCCAATGTGTCATACACATGTCCACATATTTCCAGAGATGACCTGAATCTGTGTCAAACGTCCTTTCACACAATCCATTCATGGACAGACGATTCTCTGGCTGGAGTTGATTGGTGGTTGGAGTTTGTTTTGGTAGGGTTTTTTTCCCCCTTCTGTTTCTGTAATATCCTTGTGGCTAGTTAGTTACACCCAGTGTGACTCTTGGTCTTTACCATGTATATAAAGACAGACAGTTCCATGATACACCCTTGCAAATAGCCGACGATTTACACGACAAGGTATGTGTGTGTGTATGTATGTGTGTGTGTGTGTGTGTGTGTTAGCTAGTTGTCAATGATTTTAAATATGAGCTTTTAGATCTAGTGTGTCATTTCTATACACATGTGTATTATCATGAGCTAATGCATAATAAGCAATATTGAAAATCATGAATATTCATATTGTTAATTTAATAATTATGCACAAATGATTATTACTAACATTATATGAGACCCCCCCCCCCCCCCCCAGTTTGTCTATTTATTTTTGCCTTTTTAAAGCTTGGATACACTGCCATAAGATTTTTAAAAAGTTTTAATAAATCTCTACCTTGTTTCACAAGTCGTGCCTGTAGGTCACGTGATCTTTGTTGTATGAAGAAATCCTAATTGTCTCAAACGTGTAACCAAGTTATCAAAATCTATTTTTACATTTTGTAACACGTCATCATATGTACGTCACACTTTTCATATTGATTTCTTAAACAAGTCTAAAGTTACGTCTTTTTAAAAATTTCCGTTAGTTTATTTGTTTTTGATTTTATTTTTGTTTGTTTTTTAAAATTTATTTATTTATTATCACTACGTTTTAATGTTCATCAGTAGATTTTGTATTATAATTTTTACACATTTAGATTGGCAAAGTTAACAATATTCTCTGGTTTTGTTACCCATGATGCTGCTCTGTTGTCGTCATTTGTCTGATCGTGATAGTTTCTATGACGTAAATGTACACTTATAGATTTATTTTTCTCAGCCCTCAGTTAAAGCAGCAAAATTGATTTTCATGTCACTGTTTATTTTAAAAATGTGCTCCCAATGAAAATGATAAATGTATTCCTACGCTTTCAAATGTCCGTTTTCTGTGATTTCCTATTTATTTTCAATGTCATCGCTGTACAAAATAGTGCCTCATTGATTTGACCTCTGATCTTTGACCCCATTGACCCGTGACGTCATAGCCACGGTCCAATTATTTCACATAATCAATTGCCTAATGTGTGTGTGTTTGTGTTTGTGTGTCTGTGTGTATTGCCACTAATCCCCATCACGTGTTCTAATATTAGAATCAATGAAATAAAATAGTCCCTCATGAAATCACATCTTTGTATTTCCTTATTTCCGGTTCTATAATGGATTGTCTGTTGCTAACACTTTGTCTTTCTCACTTGGTTGTCACAAGAGGTGTTTGATTCAGACAGTTTTGAAGAAATCGTGTTGAATTTGAAGAAGAAAACTGATTTTATCCAAAAAGAACAGCTCCTCTGTTTTGTTGTAAAGTTTTGTGAATAAATAGTTGAATTCAAGAGAATCTATATTTTATTTGCTGTTTATTGGAATGCAGTTCATTAAGAAATAAACATCTAAAAAGAAATAAAGAAAGAAAGAAAGAAAAGAAAAGTGAATTTTAATTCTTTGGAGGACTTTCCCATTTATAATGTTTCAAACTACCAACACAAGTCAGGCAGTCCTAACTATGATTTTAACTATTATTGTAAAAGCCAATGTTAAATCCCTAATGATCACACATACATACAATATGTGCAATATTTATTGATGATAATGTTACCATGAAGATGGAGGACACGATATCCCATAATTCCCATATCATCCATTCATCACCATAATCAAATACTGTACCATTACGTTATCATCGTCATCATCATCATTATTATCATCGAGACAAACCATAATACTATGTAATAATTGTAAATGGATACAAGATGGTGTGACCATCCATTGAAGCCTGATGGCTCGTGGAATATACATTGCACGTTTGGCGTGCTAGACAAGGAAACAGGTTTCTTTCTAATTAGTTCTTTTACATCGGAGACTAACAAAAAAGTGAAAACTCGTTGAAATAAAAAACAGAAATGCTTGGACTTTTGGTGACAAATCAAATAGTAATATAAATGTGGCTCTACTTCTCCAAACGGTATTTTGTCAGGATGAACTTGGTAATGTCTATCTATTTATAGCCACATATATAACATTTTCATTTGGTGAGGATTTCCATTCAGTTTGATGAGAAAATCCTCACCTGAAGCTTGTATTTCTTATAGTCTTTTTGTCGGAGTCCAATTCATCCATGACATTGTACCGTTTGGAGACAGTGGGTAACAAATGAGAAAAAATTATAATTAAACTGAAAATAAAAATAAATAAATATTGATTCATTCCCGAAGAAGGGAGATAAAAAAAGGACAACGAAAAACAAAGAATAAGAAAAACCGAAAACTGACAAAATCTCTTTCTGGCGTTTTTGGAAAGAATGTTTTGTTTCAAGTAACGCCAAACGTGCACAGTGTATTCCAAACTGGTACAGTGTACGTTGCTTATCCAGGCAGTCTGGTGGTTCGTTTAAAACACCCAACAGAATGCCCCGGCCCGCTTAAAAAACAAAACAAAAAACAAACACATAGCCTATTTTTCTAATGAAAATAAAGAAGTAATTTGTTTCACATAAATTTGAGAAAAATGAGTTGGTTTACAACAGTGAACGTCAGGAAAATAGACTTTGAACCAAGGCGGTGTGATATAAGCAGCGTACACTGTATGCATGTCGATGTATGCATAATTATCACTGTGTAATGCTGACCAAATGAACACACGGATTGCTGTGTTGTCATGTGATGGTGTCTTTTCCCCAATACTTGGCCATATTTGTCATTGAAATCATGTACTGCACAAGCTCCTAAACCTGAGAGATTTCTCTCTGTCTCTCTGCCTATCTGTTTTGTCTATTCGTCTATATTTCTGTCTGTCTCTCTGCCTATCTGTTTTGTCTATTCGTCTATCAATCTGTCTCTTCGTCTCTTCCTCTCCATTTGTCTATCCGCTAGTCTGTTTGTCTGGATATAGAAAACCACCAGCGTGTCATCGTGACGTCATCACCGTGTTGGAATGGGACTCTCATAGATGTGTTGATAAAGCATATATTTTTAAAAAATCACATATTTAACATTTTGTCCAGAAAACTTTCGTGAAATCTCAAGTTTGAGAGTCTTTGCCAAGATGAGGGTCATTTTAATCGATCGACAGACTTCTGGGTGGGGTTCCTGACCTCTCATAGTGGGCAGGGAGGTCACTTACTCTTGTCTTTTATCCCCCTTTATCTTTCCAACATGCTTTCTGTCATTGTCTTGGAATGAAATTACTTGGTTTTGTCTTGGCACTGGCCGGATACCCAAGCTGGGAGGGAAACAGTCAAATATATAGTTAGTTTTGGGAGATTGTATTTTTTTCCTGGTAAATCATCTCTCTGTTATGCACTGTATTGTCTTTTATTTACATGTTATATATGATTTGAAAACATTTGAGTGTATTCCTCTTAGTTGGGACCTGTGCTTGTGTCGGGATGAGACTTTTACTTTTAGGTGATCTCAAACCACTAAGTACTTTGATAGCCTGCTCTTGGAATCTACGTCTGTTTCCTATTTGAACAAATTCCCATCTGTCTTACCTTTTCTTGGGTACTTTAATTATAATTCTAGAACTTTTTACTATCCCATTTTCTTCCTTTTTACTGGCGCTGATATGACCTTAATGTGTTGCAAGCGCCTTAAAACTCTTAAAACCATTTTTTTAAAAACAATCGATAAACTTGGAGGACGAGTCTTCTGGTCCAAATTTCAAATACGTGGTTTTTTCCAGAGTTTGACAGGCACGTGACCACGTGATAACAACCAAAGACACAATGTGACTCACTGTCTCAACACGGTATGAAGTCGGGATGAATCGGAACCAGAGCAAAGTAGAGTATACGGTGGCTAAGATGGGGACACTCAAATTGAAAGTAGAATTGAAACGAAAAGAAATACCAAGTTTCAGTTTTTACAATGTAAGAAATTGTATACAGTCTACGCCATAAGGAAGTGGAATCAACCCCAAGCTTGATATTTGTGGCTAGAGTTTTCATTTCCAGCAGCCAGTTTTTCCTTTGAGACAGTGGGTCATGCTAGACCTGCCTATTTTAAATAGGAGGAACATGTGGTAGTTTTCAGGGGAAATAATAATATAGTGGACATTATAACCACTTTTAAAATTACCAATTTATGTTGAAATACATTAGATTAATACTTTAAACTCCTCCATACACTAGCTCTGGCAACAAATCTTGTTTTCCAGAAGTTTATTGAATTAAAGATCTTTGTTTTGTTGCCAATTTAGGACCCGGAAAGTCGTAGTTTTACGAAATATTCGTAGTCGTTGGCAGATAGTATATGTAACTCTGTACCAAAAAGGAATATTCCAGATGGTGGAGTCAAAGGGAATGTTCAGTTACTGGAAGGGTGGGCTGGAAAACGGCATGAATAAATTATAATAGGAATTCTGAAATTTTAAAAAATTAAAAAAGCAAAAACAAACAAAACCAAACGCGGAACATTTCGGGATCAAAACGTTTGTTCAGTCAATAAAAACCAGTATAAACATTAGTACGTGCCGCTAAATCCAGACAGATGACTTTTTGTTGACATTGCGTCATTATTCCCATGCGTTGAGTGGTGGGTGAAATATCCCTTAGGGCATTGCTCTCTTGGGCAGATGGATTTTGATCGGTCCACGCCCTTGCTCTCTCTCTCTCTCTCTCTCTCTCTCTCTCTCTCTCTCTCTCTCTCTCTCTCTCTCTCTCCCTCTCACTCACACACACTCTCTTTCTCTCTCTCTCTCTCACTCACTCTCTCACTCT